>NW_018020896.1:142245-147878 GCF_002006095.1 Pseudomyrmex gracilis | reverse complement strand
AATAATGTTTAAAAATATTTTAATAATCACTATGACATTTATCTATTCAGTCATGGTTTTTTACTTTCTTACTTAAATATATTTTACTTTCTTACACTTACCGTAAGTAAGTTTCTTATATCACGTAATAATTAAATAAATAAATATTTGATATAAATTATATTGAAGTCACTTTTAATGCAGAGTTACTCTTTTCAATGTTCACGATAGTTTTATGATAACATATGCCTGTCGGTATTATTGGTAACCGCGTCGGTATGTATCATCGCTAACCGTGCCGATATATGGACTAAATCTCGGGCCGCTGGCGCGTAATAGTAGGAGGCGGCCGGAGGAGAACTACTTCTCCTCACGGCGCACGATNTGGTGCTCCGCACTGTACATAGACATACATATTTTTTAATAAAAACAAGGATTGGAATTGTAAACATGACAAGGAATTGTATCAAAAAGTAAACTTATATTTCTTTCTTATTTTATGAAATACACATTTTTATAAAATATATCTTAATATACTTAAAAAGAAATATATTAACAATTATTTAGTATTATACTATAACAACTAAATGTTTTTACTGTAATTATGCAGATTAGGGGAGCCACTTCCGATTTGAATAATTTGTACATATGTTGTCAAGGTCATTGTCCCGAGTGATAATCTGAAGGTTTTAGGCGGCGGTCGTTGTTTGTTAAAAAGTTACAAGGGGAAGAAGTTTCATGAATGAATTCTTATTTTTCGGTCCCACGTACATTTCGTTCGTGTTGTAAGCGTGTAGGCACGGAGGGCTGCGCCTCCCTGCAGGTGGCGGGGATACGCCCCTCTACCTGCACCCCCTTAAGCTGCAATGCTTCATTACTATAACTTTTTCTTAATAACTTTTTGAACTTTTTAAACCTTCTTGGTATTTGGTTTCTCAAAAAAATCACGTACGCAAAACATGATAAGCTCAGGGGGGTGCAGGTAGAGGGGCGTAGCCCTTGTGAGAGGCGCAGCCCTCCTGCCTATACGCTTACAACACGAACGAAATGTACGTGGGACCGAAAAATAAGAATTCATTTACGAAACTTAATAAGAGGCACGATATCCCGAAAAAGGCAATAATATAGAATCACGATTTCCCAAAAAACGACCTTTCACGACACAGTACAAAAGCGTATAAACAAACGCTAACATGTGCACACACACACTGACACACGTACAAACGCAGAAGACATATTGATACATAGGATGTTGAGAAATTGCATATTGTTCAGTAGACTTTTTCCCCTTGTAACTTTTTACCAAACAACGACCGCCGCCTAAAACTTTTACATTATTACTCGGGACAATGACCTTGACAACATATGTGAAAATTATTCAAATCGGAGGTGGCTCCCTTAATCTGCATAATTATCGTTTTTACATAATAAACAAGTTTTTGTTTCTTATTATTTCATTTTAATTACAGTTTCATGAATTTTGATTGTTATTTAACACAAGAAGTTTTTTTAAGTTTACGCTTCTTTGTTTTCACCTTTGTTTTTGTATTACAGTTTTAACCGCATTTTGTCAATAGCACAGATAGCACGCTCTTTGAACGTAGCCAATATACTGCACGTGATTGCACTATACGAATATTGCGCAGCCACTTAAACTAAAAAAGAACACCTAAGAAGACTTAAGATGGCGACAAAATGTTGCAAGTTATTCTATTCAGCAAACCTCCTTTTACACGGAACATTTTTACTGACCAACTTTTGTCTCCATATACTATCTAGGTAGGTCTTACAATTAGTCTTACTTCGTGATAAGTATGGACTGCTAGTTCCCCCACTTTTACTATGTTAAAGGCATATGCCCGGTGTCGCCGAGCTGAAGTTGGCTGAGATATCGAAGTGCGATTTATTGGCTCCACCCCAGTCAGTAAATACCGGGAAATTCAAACAAATTGGTCGAGAATTGCCGTGTTTTTTATTCTTTATTGTCCTTAAATTAAGTACATAATTATATTGGATTATACATTAGATTGAAGTATACTAAATATCTCCATTTACAAGTAAAAAAAATTTGCAGGTTAGAGATAACTAACTTACCTGTAAAATGGCAAAACTGGCTTCTTTCCGTCACGTTAGCGTTTGTATGTCGACGATTTGCATCCATAAACAAAGTAATACATTTTTGATGAAGGAAAAGATCAATCTCAGCGTTAATACATTAACAGCAAACACTAACTACGCAGTAAATGCACGAAACAGTAAACGGGAATTTCACGCTGATTTCACCGTTGACGCTATTTTTACAGAAGCCTCCCCACTCTTGCAGAAAATTACTGACAGGGGCGGAGCTTACACGTTTGCAGCTTGGCGACCATAGACTTATATAATAGACGGAACATTCATGTAAGAGGAGCTGAAGCTTCGTTAAAAGAGACAGAAATAGTCGTGGAGTAGTTCTCTTCTTTTCTAGCAGTGAGTTGATTGGTGGCCGCGGCAGGCCGAGGGAGTGGCCGAAAGCAACGAAGATAGAGTTCGAGAGTCAGTTAAAAGAGAATGATAGTGAAAGGTGATAGCATAGACTTGTGAGATGATTGGTCCCCCATCGCTCTTATTGTAAGAGAGAGAAACAACTACTCCAGCACTATTTCTGTCCTTTAATGTTGTCTTCAACTTCGTCATATAAATGTTCCGTCTATTATATAAGTCTATGTTGGCGAACGTCTGAAGTTAGCTACTAGCAGTCTATATATTATATAGTCAAAGGCATCACATAAATCACTGTCAATTACGGTGAGTTGCGCCGCCCCTGCCTATCTCTTGGATCCGACTCATGGTACGTCAACTATTTTTATTAGTAACTCAAAAAGTAAGCTTGATATTATAATATCAAAAATATATAATATTTTTGAGTATAGCCATTAGTCAGTGGCTGTTTCTTGATTTTAATGTTTTTAGAATATAATATTTAGAATATTTAGAATATAAGAATATATTTAAAATATAATATTTATAATATTTAGAATATAATATTAAAATATATAATATTTTTGATATTATATATTCTAAAAACATTAAAATCAAGAAACAGCCTCTGACTAATAGACATAGAGTGTTTAATGTTTATCATGTGATTTAAATATATCTATATGTTTTCTAGTTCAAACTGTGCTCCGTTATTTTTTATCTATAACGCAGCTCTAAACCAGAATAATAATATATTATAATATTAAATTAAGAGATAATTAATTTAATAACAGTAATACTCATAAGTATCTATTATGTCAATAATGTCGAATAAGATAATTTTGTCGTATTAATTTTGCGACTTTTAGAATATAACCTCAAAAGTTGAAATACATTAATTTCTCAACAAATGAATAAATATTAGAAAAAACCTTATTATAAATGTGTAAAATTATTTTTTCTACATTTATTTAATAATTTTTATAAATAGTTTTGAGAAAGAAAAAGGATTACCTTTGATTACAATCCCTGCTACTAAGCCTTGCCCCATCGTCACACATCCACGCCGGAAAGAGATCGAACTCAACCCACGTTCAATGAAAAATGATCTATTGACTGCGTTAAGGCAGAACAAGCTGCTTTTTAGCGATTGAACATGATTGGCTCTTACTTTTAGAACCAACAAATCAACGTCGAGTATTGACAAGATAACAAATTAACTAGTGTTCTGCTGAACGCAGCTATTGAATTGATGTCAAATTTTGACGTCAAAATTATATTGAGTGCGTTCAGACAACTCAACAGTTGCACAACGGTTGAGAGATAATCACTTCTGATTGGAACATACTTTTGAAACCGCAGCAGATTTTGAAAAATTGACCTATCATAAGTAATGATCTCTCAACCGTTGAGTTGTCTGAACGCACCCATTGACTTAATGATTTTGATGTTAAATCAATTTCGATTTTTTTAACGTCAAAATTCATTATCATTATTTGTTAAGAAACACAGTCTAAAAAAGAATTATACAAGTATTCATATAATTCATTCCCACACAGAACAAAAACTCCATTAGACGTCTATTAGAAGTCGACAGCTCTATGCGACATCTAATAGATGTCTAATGGATGTCTGGATGGATGGATGTTGTGTGGGTTCTTATTTCAACATTTGTCTTAAAGTATTAACATACAGACTACTAGTATCAGGCTGCTCTTCAAACCCGATGAAGTGAGCTGTAATGTTCACGAAACGTCGGTATAAAAATGACACTAACGCGGTTCAAACCCGAAAAAACATCTCTGTATGTTAATACTACACACCGCAAAAGCATCAAATATCAAATTTGTCTTAAAGTAATGTTTTAAGATGCTAATACAGCTCTAATAATTGATTTATGGCACTTTAAAACTCTCTTAAAATAGTACTTAAAACGATAATAAATAATATATAAGAACGAATTAACAAACGTCGGCTAAAGACTTGCGCTTTTAAAGCGGTTTTTATGCGCATGATTGAAACATATTTTTTAAAGTGTTTTTAGAGCAAATTAGACGTTTTCAAGCAACTTTTAAGGTTTAGAAATTATTTTTGGAACATTGTGAATCGAATCCAATTACATTATTCATCTGCAAAAAAAGTGCGTAACTGGCAGCACTTTTGAGAGATGCGTTCTCAACAGCGCTTTCAAAGCGCTTTGCACGCGCTGCTGTGCTACGTGAGCAAAATATGGTTTGGCGACTATATCTGTCAAACATGTGAGATGTCAAAATGAGACCAAAATTATAACAAGTCTGCCACTAGCAAAGCAAAGTCAAAGTGACGCACCAAATCCAGAACAGATTTGGTGATTGTTTGTTGGTGCAAAAATCGCACCAAATACACATCATATCTGTTACCAGAACTGTCAACAAAACAGTAGCAAATACAGACTAAATCTGCCGTTAAAAGCGCCGACAGATTGTTGCCAAACGCAGATCAGATCTGTTGCCTAGAATCTAAGTGGAATTACAAAAAAAAAAAAAAAAAAAAAAAAAAAAAAAAAAAAAAATCAAAATTGATTTAACATCAAAATCATTAAGTCAATGGGTGCGTTCAGACAACTCAACGGTTGAAAGATCATCACTTATGATAAGACTATTCTTCCAAATCTGCAGCGGTTCCAAAAGTATGATCCAATCAGAAGTGATTATCTCTCAACCGTTGTGCAACTGTCGAGTTATCTGAACGCACCTATTGTGTTCAGTAACGTTTATTCCACCGAAACTAATTATTTACTTCTGAACCGGAGGTCAATTCATGACTGACAACCATTAAAAACTAAAAACCTAGAAAAACAAAAACTTTGAACTAAGAACCAAAACAAATGAGAATTTAGAAAACGTTACACAAGGCAGAGAAGTAGTCCAATTGACTGGAACCAAACCTAACTACCTTCAAAAGAGATGACGAGCAATTTGCTCAGCCGCAGGATCCGTAGAAGAGGCGGTCGGCAAAACGCGAACCTCCCTCTTCCAGAAATTCTCTCTACACTTTCCTAATTTAGTTATTAGGAGTATAAATAAGTTTCCGCCGTTTGACAAAAGATGGTCTCAATAGTATGTTATTGTTAAAATTGTCAGCTGTAAAACGTCATATCGTAGGATTGGACATCTGCTAACAACATAACCTTGAAATATTAGCGATTTTGTATC
>NW_018020896.1:107841-141355 GCF_002006095.1 Pseudomyrmex gracilis | reverse complement strand
GATTCCTGGATAGCTTCAAAAGATGAAGCGTTTTTTCGACGAGATATCCGTATGCTACCAGAAAGATGGGAAAAGGTAGTGGCTAGCGATGGACAATACTTCGAATAAAACATTATGTACCGTTCTTTCACAATAAATGCCCAATTTTTGATAAAAAACGGCGGAAACTTATTTATACTCCTAATAACATTTGCTTCAAAAGCGAGAACGCTTCTTAACATCGCTCAGACCAGACAAATTTTGTATTATTTTCCGTTAAAATGTACAACGGCTTTGCTATCAAAGAAAACCCTCTCACAAATTTTCGGTAGTACGAGCAAAACCCTAAAAAACTGCGAACCTGCTTTTTATTCTGTGAAACTGGTCACTCCGAAACCGCTTTAATCTTTTCCGGATCTTTTTCGTAGAAATTCCCTCGGCCGAAATCACATGTCCTAAATACTTAACTTGCTTCCCAAGAAGAGTACACTTCTTTGGATTCAACTTCAAATTTCCCTCCCTGAATCTCTGAAACACCTTCTTAAGATTGGCTACCATCTCTTCAAAAGATTTCCCGAAAACGATAATGTCATCTAAATAAACTAAACAAATCTTGGACAGCAACTGCCGTAAGACTCTCTCCATCAACCGCTCTAAGGTGGCCGGAGCATTGCACAATGCAAAAGGCATCACTGTGAATTGCCACAATCCGTTTCTTACCGAGAAGGCAGTCTTTTCCCTATCCTCTTTGCGAATCTTTACCTGCCAATAACCACTCTTCATGTCTAAAATGGAAAACCACGTATTGCCTGACAGCTGGTCTAAAGGATCATCAACTCTGAGTAGAGGATAAGAATCTTTCACCGTGACCGCGTTTAATTTACGATAGTCTACGCAGAATCTCAAGGACCTATCTTTCTTCTTTACCATTACTGCTGAAGAAACCCACGAGCCGGAAGATTCCTCAATGACTCCTTATTCTCTCATTTCACAAAGAATCTGTTCCATCTCCGAGCGCATGCCCAACGGCACCCTCCTCAGGGCTTGCTTAATTGGACGAGGATCCTGTAGACTGATCTTATGTTGCAGGACCTCACAATTACCGGCCACAATCTGGTCGGTGAAGATGTCCTGAAATTCGTTTAAGAAATCAGCAAAAACATCCTTCTGCGCCTCATCAAGGCCGACGGAATCCCGCTCAAAGAGCTCCTTCAAGCTCGACGAAACAACTTTGATTTCCTCAGTCACTTGACAATAAACCTTCTTTGACTCACGTGAAGAAAGACGAAAACTGAGCAACATCTCCCGAGTCTTTTCCATTCCCACTCTACTGAAAAAGTCCATCCCTAAAATACAATCCTCAAACATATCCGCTACATAAAAAGGCATGCTAAAAGAAATCCCTTCTACCGCTATGCAAGCCTCACACTTGGAATTAATCGGAACATTTTCCCCCGTCGGATACTTTAACTTTTGTCTTCCCGACAACTTCCAACACCGAGATCTCTCAACTAACTTCGTATTTACAATAGACACGTCGGAGCCCGTATCAAGCTTAAAACGGCAAATTCTGCCATTTAACCTCCCATTCAACACAAACAAATCCTTCCTCCCCCCGATCTTTCGAACAAAACGCTTCATTTCCGGGGCGTTACTTCTCCTAGCCGAGCTCACCCCGACGAGGTCGACTAATCCCTGTTTTCACGGGAAGAATTCGCCGGACACTCATGCCGTAAGTGCCCCTTTTTCCCGCACTTCCAGCATTCCCTCTCCTTGCTGTCTCTTTTGGAAACAACCTTCCTCCAAAATATTACGCCCGCGGAGGCGAGACGGCACTATCGCCGGCCACTGAGATTCACGCGCGCGTTCGCGGCGAAGAAGAAGCGCGGTTTCTCTCTCAAAACACTTTATTACCACTTAGAATACAAACGATATCAGATAATACTAACAATACAGCTCTCCGTTGCAATATCTCTTCAACCAACTCGCGAGTCGCCCGGCAACAAACAGTCGCGCCGAGCGCGCGCCGTTCACGCGGCTCTCGCGACCATACGCGGTGACCGCCGCGTAACAGTATATATACATGAATTAAGTTGATTTCTTCATATGCAATTATATTTCTACATATTTTAAACATCACATAGCTGAAATTTTTCTCAATTATTGAACAATTTCTTTTTAAAATTAATTTTGCAAATATACTGCTAAGATGATTCGCCATATCGTTATTCTTTTGCCAAAATAGTATTTGGAAAGTAATTTTGCAAACAAGTGCAAATATTTGATAAAAAATCAATGTTTTTACATCTATTTCCTCAAATATATCTATATAATTGCAAATTACAATTTTAGTGCAAGATTTTGTCACATAATTTTGTAAATGTTTTCCTATCATGGTACATACTTATAGAAATGCATAACGACTTTTTCGCAATTTTTGACAAATATTATTTACAAAATTTTATTTCGACAAAATTGTTGCGTTATGGCGAATCATCTTAGTGCAATTATTGCAGGATCGTCGTTATTCATGGTGCCATTTTTGTATAATATTTTCACAATTTGCCTATTAAGGTAGTTCCTACATCTACTTTTATAAGTGTATGACGCTGAAACTAACAGTCGAGAAAGTTGTAAAGCATGGGACGGTGCTTTCTGGCTTATTTCTGCTTTGTATTTAACAGTGATTTTTTATTTTCACTTTTCCTATATTATGCTGTTATCTGACTACCGACAGTGCCAATCCTTGCGAACCTAGCGCGTGCTCTGTGTTGTTTCTGTATGTCTCGACTATCACTTGACAACGCGCTTGACAACAAAATGGGCAAAATAATCGATAAAGAAACGCGTATATTCAGCTCGGCACAAAATGGTGAGAAAGATGCATCATTATTCTACTTTCTACAATTTTAACTCTATTATACAATATAAAAGTTGCAAAACAATATTGATTTTATAAAAATACATACCGATACAATTCTTTGTTACGGTGTATAAATGCAACTTCATATAAATATATTTCGCGCGATAGATTTTATCAAGAGCCAAACCGGCCTCGTCAGAGGGTGTTCGAAAATCAGCGTCGCGCAAGGAAATACCTAAATTAGAAGAATTTCTAGAGAAAAGAGATTACACTGGAGCTTTGACATTGCTGGAATTCAACAGTAGCACCAATAGCAGTTTAGAAACCGACTTGTGGATGGGATACTGTGCGTTTCACTTGGGTGATTACAAGCGTGCGGCAACAGTCTATGAAAATCTGAGGAAAAAAGATAACGTACCATCAGATGTTTCGACAAATCTGGCTTGCTGCTATTTTTATTTGGGTATGTATCCAGAGTCGCAAAAGATTTTGGAAGATGCAACTGACAGTAAGCTGAAGATTAGACTGCTGTTCCACTTGGCCCATAAGATGGGCAATGAATCCAAGTTGATGGAATACCATCAAATGCTGCAGGATATTATTGAAGATCAGCTTAGTCTGGCGTCTATACACTACTTACAAGCTCACTATCAGGAAGCTATTGATGTGTATAAAAGAATTCTATTGGACAACAGGTTGAGATAAATTTGTTTAATTAAAAATATCTAGATAGTTTTGTGCACATCATATATTTTTTTTTATCTTATATCAGCTATAAGTTTAGAAAAAGAAGCATTAAGAGAAATATATCCAAAACAGATTCCGATTTATACTTCCTTACCCAGCTACAAGAGAATTGCAGGTATCTATCCTTGTCCTCTCCTTGTAATGAATATTTCTAGTCATCTTAGGGGTCCTTGCCAATTCATAAAAATATTAATTTCAAATAATTTCAATGTAATAAAACAATTTCATTAGAGTAATTTTTGTAACATGTTTCAATTTTCAATATTTATATTATTACATATTGAAATTTTTTAACTTTATATATTTTTTCAGAGATTATCTAGCTTTAAATGTGTACGTAGCTTTGTGCTATTATAAGCTAGATTACTATGATGTAGCTCAGGAAGTGCTTCAAGTTTATCTGCAGAAATATCCGGACAGCGCAATTGCGATCAATTTGAAAGCGTGTAATCATTTTCGTTTGTATGATGGAAATGCTGCACAAGCTGAGATGAAGCAGCTTATTGAAAAGATATCGAGTTCCTTCAGTTTCGGCCACGATCTTATACGCCACAACACAGTTGTATGTAATACCCCTTATATATATTTGCTTGAAATTCTTATTCAATTTTTATACAGGTATTCCGAGGTGGTGAAAATGCTTTACAAATTTTACCAAACCTGGTGGACGTTATACCGGAAGCCAGACTTAATTTAGTGATATATTATTTAAAACAAGACGACGTCAAGGCGGCCTACGAACTAATCAAAGATCTAGAGCCTGCAGTTCCACAAGAGTACATCTTGAAGGGTATAGTTAACGCTGTTATGGGTCAAGAAACTAATTCTGTATGTTATTAATGAAACATTGTTTATCAACATCTTGATTTTTGTAATTTTATCATTAAAATTCTTACCTCGATTACTCTAGCGTGACAGTATAAAAACGGCACAGCAATATTTTCAACTAGTCGGTTCTTCACATTCGGAGTGTGATACCATACCTGGCAGACAATGTATGGCTTCTTTCTTTTTCCTTTATCGACAATTTGAAAAAGTCCGACTGTATCTGAATTCAATAAAGACATACTTCTCCAATCAGGACAACTTTAACTTTAATTACGCCCAAGCTCAAACTGGCGCGGGCTATTTCAAAGAAGCTGAAGAAGCTTTTTTGATGATACGCAATGAGAAATACAAAAATGACTACGTTTACATCAGTCTTTTGTCTTACTGCTGTAAATAATACTTTTGTTATTATTTTAGTCGTCAAATATGCTTATGTAAATATTTAAAAAATTTTTTAATATTATTTTTCTTATATTTAGACATAATGAATAAAAAAGCCGAATTAGCCTGGGAGTTGTATTTAAAGATTGACACATTACCAGAATCTTTCAATCTGCTTCAGCTGATTGCCAATGCATGTTACAAGGTAGGTGAATTTTGGTACGCGGCTAAAGCTTTTGATATGCTGGAGCGCATGGATCCAAGTCCTGAACATTGGGAAGGCAAACGCGGTGCTTGTTGTGGCACTTTCCAGTATATTGTTGCAGAGAAATTACCAAAGTATGTATTCTGTATGTTACATTTATAAAACAAAAAATCGCCGATAATGACAATTATAACAATTTCTCTCTTTCTCTCCTCCGTGTATAGAGAACTGCTATCGGACGTGATACAGCTTCTTAAGAACACGTCAAATTCTCAAGTAGAGCAGATAATACGCGTTATGCGTAAGTGGGGAAAAGATAACAGAGTGAGTTGTTAAATCGGATATTATATGACATATAATTACTGATTCCGTCCGTTTGTCTGACATAATAATGCATAGTGTAACATATGTAGAAAAAATACAATGTAATACAGTTTTTTGTTGTAATAAGATTATAATTTTCTATTTACAAGTAAGATAAATTCTTGATATATGTTTATATGATACATGTTTATGTAAATGATTTAATAACACCATATATTATCGATTTAATATAAAATAGATATATTTAAACTGTAGTACACTCATTTTTTTATAATAATAATAGTAATATAATAATAATAATAATAATAATAATAATAATAATAATAATTAATTTTAACAAACACAATTGGTGAATTGTAAAAACACCATAGTCAATGGCAATACTATTCTTGCACTTGCACTTCTTAATTTTTTAAAAGTGAATTATTTCTCTGAGAAACCGTGAGTGTCTTTACATAATATAAAAGACAACTCACGTTTTACAGATCACAGTTTGCCATAAATATCTCTGGTGGAATGACTAAATTTAGGATAGAAAAAGAAAGCAAGAGAAAGACAAGAAAGAGGAAGAAGGATACTTAGTCGTTTTTTAAACTAGTATCCCGAAAAATTGAGCAGACGAGAGAGGGGGGGAGTAAAGACTATAACGTTTAACCATTTAATGTAACAACGTCATGACAATAAGAATTATACTTTTTTCTTTATCAATTTCTCAAAAATCGGACTGATAAAATAGCTTTGTGAAGTATTCCGTTATTACGTTAGCTTAGAAAACACGATAAAAAAAATTGTTGTAACACTTTAAATCAGATTTCAAATTGAATACTTTCGTGTTAGGTTTTCGAAATATGTGGCACAAAAATATGTACATCTGAAAATCTTTTCAATGTTTTCTTTCCAGTCCGATTTTGTTGTCTTTAAACTTAGTTTTTCGTACTTTTGTCGGAATAAAGAACGTTTCTTTGAATGAGCTCTTTACACCGCGTTTATTCAACGCGTCTGCGAACTAGAAGAAAGAGTGCCTAATTCAAGTCATGAATTCTACGTTGTCATTATATTACAAAAATAGCATCAGGGACGTGTTTAACGTTTCCGCATTTTCTTTTCCGACAAAATTTCAGGCGCGCTAAGCTATAGATTTTTTATTTGTTTATTGATATTTGTGGAATATTTCACGTGTATATGTACTATAAACGGCACTCGTTCTCCGAAAACGCGCGCGCTTCGTAATTTCTTTATATATTTCTAAAACATCGGATGTGTACAAGAGCTTCACAAATTCACACACTTATTTTCGATTATTACGTTTCATTAGTTTAAAATACATCAGTGTTCCTCGCGCGTGTAATGCATGCATACGTTATGTCAAATGTTGATAAGACTAAGACGCAGATTTTTAAAACTCCTATATGCTACTATTGTAAATATACGGTGATGATACAGCGGGAATTTTGCAAAAATTTTTATTTTGCTACAAATTGAGACATTTCTCTTTTTTTCCTTTTCTCTCTTTCTCTCTCACACATTACTCATACATTCTTTTATTTTCTTTCATACTTCTCACTCACTTTTTTGTTTTTGTTATTCTAACAATCTCTCTTGCGCTCCTATTCGCGCCGCGCTTGAACGCGTGCGCGAAGAAAGAATGACTTTTTGGCAATTCCAATTGCCAACACCCACTGGGCTCAATGCTTTAATAGCATATCTCACTAAGAAATATATGAAAAATATCAAAGCGAGACCTACATAATGCAAATTTTCATTATGAAAATGCATATATAATTAATGCATATATGCATTTTCATAATGCATAAATCATAATTATGAAAATGCATATATAATTTTAAAGAGATACTGTGGAATACGAGTTTCGCTTTCATATTTCTCATATCAGTTCTGAGAACTCTGTATATGCGTGAGAGCAATTTGCGGAGCGTCTTGGTGTCGGTCTGTATCTATACTCGTCATTTCGCAACATCCTTCATATTCTTTGTCGTCGAGTTACAGTAATTTTTTTGTTCACCAATAGCTTTTTTTACAACACTTTATCGAATTTAAAACAGATCATTATTAGATAAATTTCTTTTCAAAATGCATATTACTGCGACAGGAAACATGCTATTTTTTTTTTATCACAATTTAGAAAACAAATTTATAATAATTTATTGAAAGATATATTATAATCAATGAGCTAAAAAAACAAGAACCTTATAATTTAATTGTTGTTTGACTCGTAAAGACAACATTCATAACAATAATATATCATAATATAATACACAATAATAGACTTTCACATTGGTCATATACGAGTTAAATCGACGCGTATGAGCATCGAACACTTAAATTTGTGTGCCTGTACCCGAATAGAATGGATGCTGCAATAATACACATATATTGTATATAAGGATTTATACAGCGCGTAGATCCGAGTTAAGCGCGAACATACAGGCGTGATCTACGCGACGTAAGAATCTCCTCGGCTTATATCAATAAGTTACACGATAAGACAGTAGTAAGAAAACGACTACTTAAAAATCCACATGTATACACAGAGTATTTATAATAGAGCGACTGTGTGCCGCTCGAAAATTCTCTTTCTGCCACGACAGAAGTCGGTATCGGCAGAACACTCGGTTTCTAATGCATATTTTGTTTTCTCTTAGCTATAGAAACGAGCGAGATCCGAAGTAATGAATCGCAACATTTACAACGCGACACATTACGTGTCTTCGAAATGCGTGTAAATCACACATGTATCGTTTGGCATTTTCATATGGCGTTATTCAGTGTCGAAAGAGGTGGATTGAGACAGTCTCGAAATAGCGGAGGCCCTTTACGGAGAAAATGGCATATTGAATTGGCAGCATTAATAATTTGTGCTACATGGTTATTGACAGATATGCGTAGTTTTTTTTTCTTTTTTTTTACGCCGCACAGTCTTTTATACGTCGTTAAAAGATTTCTCTTGTGTATCCGTTTATTTGCATTTTCAATAGTACTTCAATACCATCTCGTATGTGATCGATCGTTCTGCGCGCGTGTCTGTAGTTCTGACTGACGAAAAACGTCAAGTAAGAAATAGAAGCTTTTGATACTTACGATAAAAAATAACAAAATGCATCATATCGCGAACATTTGCAAGTTGTTCATCTTTTAAATAGAAAAATAGAAACGAAACTCTTTAATTAAATTGAGACTTAATTGAAAGACAAAAGACAGCAAAAAGACGCGGTATAAAAACATGTATCAATATGCATTTTTTAATATAATAATAATGACAAGGAAACTTTGCGTTGCACTCAAATGATAATCACATATACCATTTGCGCACCATATAAAAAAAACGAAATGTCGCGAAAGAATCAATAGCCTATCTCAGTCTGTATCATACTTGGTCATAATTAGTTTTGGTGTCCGCACAATCCGTGGCACGCTCAAGAATAAATGTGAAAATATTATACGTAGTCCCTCTTGCATCCGGATTTTTCTCTCCTTTTGAGCGTTCGCTTGTAGCTGCGTGTGAGGCTGTGCGTCGCCACACTGTTCAACGCTGCTTTCGTGCATGCCACGGCACTTGTATCCTAATTTCTATCTCTGAAACAGACAAAAACTTCTTCTGTCTCACAAAATTCAATTCATTATTTTTTATAATTACAAAACTCTGCACGACATTTAAAAGTAATTGAGAAATAACTCAAACATAATATTTGTTTGAAATAAATAACATATCTTAAAGTGTGTGACTGCAGTCAAATAGTTGTCAATGCCCAGAGAAATATGTTAATAACGCTTACCCTGGCCCAGGATAGTAATAGGGTGGCGGTCGTTCATATTCAGTACTTAAAGGAGGTGGAGCTCCGGCAGCTGGTTGATATCTTGGCGGACCACCGTTGGGGAAATCCCAATTTCTGCAATAACGACATATGTGAGTCTAATAATTACATATATGATTGCAAAACAACGTGGCGCGTTCAATTTTGATTACGAATCAATAGCGTTTGCACTTGTTGGTATCACATCGAGTCGCTTAACCCTTTCCGCTACTCATCAAAATCGACACATCATTTACAAAAGAATTTCGGCAGTGAAAGGGCTAAACAATTATCTATTGACTCCTTACCACAGTAAAATGCCTTTAGCGAACTAACATATGATACAGCAGCCGCCCAAGCAAAACGAAACTAAGATCATATATATATATAATTTGGCTGAAATTTCCCGGTTAACAATTGCAAAATATATTTTCGATATACGTTGGAGTAGACATGCTTCTTCTCCGCGAAGAAAAGATATTGTAAGATATAGTTTTAAGCTTGTGTACAAAATAGATAATACTTCCCACATGAAGATTTACCGTGACATCAATATCTAATATATAAATTGCTTTTAATAAATATAATTTTAGTTCAATAAGCATTTCCGTGAAAGGAAAAGAACGATGATTCGGGTCCCAAATGTGTTACTTTACTTGATATACTTGTTGCGACAAAGCCTAGTTCTGTTGCAAAGCTACTCACGACATGGCGAATTGAAAAGAAATAGATCGAACGAGCACGGAACGTAGGAGAAGGAGAAACGCAGAAATATTTGTAACAATAGTCTTTGCGACTTACGTGCAGAGGCGTATCGAGAGACGCGAGAGGTCGACCCCCCCGCAAGGTTCCCACTCACCTGGAAAGAAGAACCGGGAAAAAAATCCATGACCATCACGAAAAATTGCATCAAAATTTACGTCAAAATTATTACATTCAACAGTCAGACCTCTCGCGCATTAAATCGTTAAAGAATCAAAACGTTCGACGTCGTTCTGCAGACTTATAGAGATAGAAACGTCTCGCAAACTCTGATCAGGACTGAGCATAGAGATATGTTTTTCCATCCTCAGAACTGCGGAACGACGTCGAATCCCAAGCTGCGGAAACAGTACAGGATTATGATCGCTGAGTGGGAACCCTGCCTACGTCGGGCAAGAAAATCACGAAAAGATCATACTGACCGAAATCAGATAGAAAGAAGATCGATATAAACAAATTGAAAAGCGTTACGTCTCACAGAAAGCTGTCTTGTATACTCATCGCAGAAGAACTTACTGCGACTCTAGTGACACACTAAAGACTTTATTGTGAGGTTCTGTTTTGGAAGGGGCAGTATGTTCGTGGTTTCGCCACGATAGAGTGAAACTGTAAAGAAATAAGACGTAACCGATAAAACGACGAGAAAAAGGGGAAAGGGAGAACGTTGCGGGGCGGCGTTACGCGAATGTAACGTCGCCACGGCGTCACGTTAAACGTCGTATATATAACGCGTTCACATCACCTTATTCTTAATGCTATGTCTTTTAATCAATATATACATATATAATATATGTACACCAATGTCGCTAAATAAAGCGAAATGAAAAATAACATTATTTACAAAAATTGTAATTAATATTAAGAGACAGAATAGTCTCGAATAAACAAAACAAAACAAAACAAAAAATTACTTACTTCGGCGCTAAGTCGGAATATCTCGAGTCATGATGCGATGTGCTTTGATGGGCGTCAGAGATCCTTTCGCGTTCGTTATATCCCACGGCCGGACCGTCGTAACTCTCGACGTACGCTGCCGGATGATGCCTGCCGTGACATCCGACGTGCTTCTTGTCGTGGACGCTGCAATCAAATGCACGACGTTTTCTTAGGTCGTTACTTGGTCGAAATGACGCTCGTCATGCGAGTTAGAGACCAAATGTGTTGTTTACGCTAAGCTGCGCGGTGTAGTTAAGTAATTTTAGAATCAGCGTTTCCCAATTTTTCGAACAATTAAAACATTTTACATCTTGACAAAAAATCATACCTTGATGAACAGAATTTCCTTTAAACTTTATGCGAAGTAACGCAGATCTTGGGAAACACTTTACTGGACAGAATGTGTTAACTCCAAAACGCTGCACACACGAACTCGCAAAATGACAAATTGCACTTGACTGCTTAGTTAATTGCAATGCCATTATTAATTGTTGTTTTGCGCAGCAATAATGGAAATGGATCGTGCGCGACGGAATTAAATAAAAATAGAATTAAACATTAAATGAGATGTGAAGAGATGAGATAGAATTTTAAATCAAAAACCTGTTGGACTCCAATTCGTTTAGGCTTATTACGTTGGAGATTTCATCAAAAGAAAGAAGACTGAATGTTGGACTATTTAACCACTATTTAGAATGCGAATTCAGAATATATGCAGTGTTATGCAGTTAAAAAACACTCCTCAGAGATAATTGTAGCCGGTGCTATATACGCTTAATCTAAAAGCTGTCATCTATATCCACTTATGTTTCTCTTAATAAAGCTTAAACAAAAAGTATTGAGTTATTAATTAGAGCGATTGAACAAGCGGAAAATAAATTTTAAAATGCTTTTTTAACCAAATTTAATACGCAACATATGTATTTTACGATGAGCGTATGCCAGCAGCGCGAAAAATAGTTTTTACGCGAAAAGGTGCATATTACATGCAATTGAATACAAAACAAAAAGTCGTAACAAAAGTTATTTAAAATATGCTGGGAATAGTATACAAATATAAATACCTCTTTGTTCTTTTTTCAAATATATATTTTCACGTGTAATATATTATTATTAATATTGTGTAAAAATCTGTGTTTTATAATTAACAAATAAAAATTATTCTAATCAAAACTATTTGAGGAAAGAAAACTATATTTGAAAATTAGGTACTTGTCTACGTACGTCTTCTCTCAAGAAAATCTGCATATAAAAACTCAATCATATCAAAGTTAAAATTATCTGAATAGCACAATATACATATTATCTCAATTTATTTTCTTTTTTAGTAAAAACAAAAAAAACAAAAACAAAAAAAACAAGAAATATAAATAAGACATGAAATTTATGTCATAAAATGTTATTTGTAATTGTTGAACAAATCGAATCACAGTGTAGCTTTCAAATAGGATATACAAAAAAATCGTGCCGTTAAACAGCTTGCATCGTACATTCAGTGTTTTGACAATAAGTTTTATATATACATGCGGGTATATCGGGGATATACGTGTGGAACATGCGACCACATTGTGGCACATCGTCGTAATATACTTACTGGGCAAGGGGTATGTTATCCCTGTCTGCGTACGCGTCATACAAATATTCACTGTAACGGAGCGTGTTAGCGGTTAGATTCCAACAACCATTCCACACATTAGACGACTACTTTAAACATAATCTAAGCTACCGCGGTAAACCTCGACTGATCTAAACGAAACTTTTTTTTTTGTAATTATTCTTTATCTCGCATGACTTGTTTTTTTTTTTTTTTTTTTTACGTACTCACTAAGAAAGTGTTTGAGACGTAATTACGTAAATTTTAAAACACAATGATAGAATTTCTGTTATAGACGTGAGTATTGTAGGTAACAAAAAAAATCGTCATTATGATTAAGTAAATGAAATATGCCTGAGATAGTTAATTGAACAATACAAAATTATTTTTGTCGTGACTATACACGTATATGTACATATAAGAATAATTAATTTACACACATACCCGTTATACGTAAAAAAAAAATTTTAAACAAAAACGAAGTGACTATGTGTATCTCAGGCTTGTGGGATTGAAGAAACAATTCCGAGTCAAGAAATTCTATAAGAATTTCCAAGATCGAAGGAATTTCTTTTAGATAAAAGAACGATAACATGCCGACTATCAAAGGAGATATTACAAAGCGCGAATAGGTACATGCCATGATATATGAAAGCTCGAGAGTGACTACGGTGGAACGGAAATAAAAGAATTAACAGTTTCTACATGAAGAGTGCTCAGAGATTGATTGTAACGTCGAGATTTGCAGAAAGGAAAGAAAGAAAGCTTTAACGCCTTTGAGTTGAATGTAATGTGTCGTTATCTCTCTTGTCTCGTGTTTTTAATAATTCATTTATTTCTGATTCATAAAATAGAGAGAAACGCGTAGTCAATCAGTTTTAAGTTTTTCTTTTTTTAAATAAACGATTCACATTTGATGCACGATATCGATCAACGGATCAATGGATCTACTATGTGAAGACACATTAGTATCTCAAATATCGTCATGCACCATAGATCGAATGACGAATCAAAAACAATGAAAAATACATCTTTCTCGCAGCCGTGAATTATTATATAGTAAGAAGAAAAACCAAATATAAAAACTTACGCTTCAACAAGAGGTCCGGGATACGGATCTGACTTTTGGTACAAAGCGCTTAGCTTCACGCAGAGCACTATTGTTGGTATAAACAAGATCAAGCACCAACCGACACTTGCCCAGAAACCGTTCTGTATACAAATGTAAATACAATCATAGATATTAAGTCCAAAGTTTTTGTGATAAACATACATATTTAATAGAAATTGTCAAACAAACTTATCGACAATTAAATATGGATTTAAGAACATATTTTTCTGTGTGAATTAAATCAATACTCACAAATGGATCTAAAATCTTATTACATCCTGCTACAAGTGTCGCGTTATATGCATTCGAAACGGGAGCGCACCTTCCGATGTTAGAAAGTGCCGCTTCTATCACGTGCTCAAGGAAATCATCCACTTGATGCAAAAACGCATTACCAAATTTGGTTGCCAGCTAAAAAAGTAATATTAATAATATTAATTATATATTTAATTGCATGAGTTCTTGCGTTGTAAAATAACATATAAATTAAAAAAAAAAAGATAAATTCGACCTACATGTTGGACATATTCTGGACCGTCTTTATTTAGAAACTGTTGTGCTTTAGTGACTTCGTCTACTAAATCGTGAATAGCGTCCGCCATCGAACTATGATTGAACTTAATGTTTTCCTGAAGCATTAACGCGTTCGCGCTTAATTGCTCACTGAGCATAGCCATCGGCACAACCAATTCTCTGTGATAACGTTCCAAATCGTATGCATTCTTTTCAAGATTAAACTTAATATCATCCTGGTTTTCCGGTAATTTAGCGGAAACTTCTCGTAATTGTTTAGCAAGATGTTCCAGATTAATATTTGTAATATTTTCCGCTAACAGTTCGGCGTACTGATAAAACTTGATATCACTGAGACCGCTCTGCGCTAAATCATTTAGCTTAGATCTCGCGCTGTCTTTTAAAATTACTACACCGGGAGAGAGATTGATTTTGCGACGCAGTTGTTGGATAGTATCATTAATATCATAACGTCCAGTGTAATTGCGCAGACTTCGGACGTCGAACACATTTCTCAGGTTCAATACTTTGTAGAGTGTTTCGTTTTCATGGCACTTGCTATATAATGAAAAACAGTAAATCAAGTATAAAATGCTGGTAATGATTGCATCATTTGATTTAGTGCAATAAATGTTACGTAATACTTTTGAATGATATTAAAGATTCTCTATTAACTTCTGAATGATACATTTAATTTTTTATTTACAGTAAGTTAGAAATACACACAATTATTTTATTTACTTCCTTCTATAACGGAAGTTTTAAATAAGAGAAATTTTTTAATGTAGAAAATATTTCACGCACATACTTACGTAACAATATAACTCATATTAATATCTGCATTAGGATTTTTTGGATAGAGTACTTTTTTGATTTGTACAAACTCGTCAACAAGTTCGAACATTCTATTGTCCTCTGGATTTTTCAAAGGTTCACAGATACCACGTTGAGCCATAACACCAGTGATCATATGAGCAACAGTGATAACCATCAACACGCTTGTTAAAAGAAAGATGATCCACACAGCCCTGCAATTCACAATAAAAAAATAATACAAATAATATAAATAATATTAATAACTGTTTCTATTATATATATAAATTTTGTCGGTTTGCTACGTACATCATGAGAAATCGTGCTCCTGATCCTTTATTACAACAATCATCTCCGTATCCGTCCGGACGTTTTCCACAAATACCACACAGAAGGCCGCATGTCAAACACATTAAGACAGTCAGAAGAATACCAGATATACCAAGACCGAGATAGTATCTACAAAGACGGCATATAAAATGAAAATACATATTTTAAGCGTCATTTTGTCGATATCTGATACGTATATTCTTTATCTCGATATTGATCTTGAAAGTCTATATAATTACCGACCTGTAAGGCGAATACTGATCTATGTTGTTCTGAGCAGTATCTAAATGTCGAATATAAACTCTATCTATGTCGACATTTATTCTGTCGATGAGGGCAGTCATGTTTTTGGCGATATTGCTTAAGTCGCTACAAGCTCGTTCTATACTTGCGCTAACCACAGGAATCGTCTGATTAACGGCATGTTGAATATCCTTTTGTATCTTCAGAAACGATTCTCTGCCTTGACTCACTTCCGATACTATGTTACTGTCCATGAGTACAGTAATGTTATGTAACGCGAATGTAACATCCGGAAGCTGAAAGTATATCACAATGTGCTTGTAAGTAATAAAATCGTTGCTAACATCCGCTACACAAAATAAATTGAAATCTTTGTACTAAATTCAAGTATACGTGCAATTTTAAAAATTAAAAATCATGCCGCTATTATATAATTTTGCTTTATCAATTTTTTGCGATATACAAAGATAAATAAAAAAGATGAAAAAAAGAACATTTATATATACATGTATATATTAGACTAAAAAATAGAATAATGTAAGTAGTGTGTAAAATTTTGGCAATATATTTTGAAGGAAATAAAAATTTAAAAAACGTTTTCTAAATCTCATTTTGATTACAACTGTATTTTTTGCAAAGCCCATTCTTTTCAATTAATTTTATACATATAAAAACATTTAAGAGTTTCTCACTCTTCAATCATATTCGAAAAAAAAAAGACTAAGTCTGTGTGTTCTGAAAGAAGTTTTGTATGCTTAAAGATTTACATAAATGTGGACATTTTGACAAAAGTTTCTACTCATGCAACTTACTTTGCAAAATTAATCAAATAATGCAAATAAATATAGTCATATAAAAATTACTCATATAAAATGATATGAATAACTACATGCTTTTGCTTACAACTTACATCAGCATCTATAAACTATTTGTGGCAAGCATGGAATCAAATTAATTTATACAATATCTTTTCGTATAGTTATGATTATTTAATAGTGCCAGAAACTATAATGCTTGATATTGATGTTTCGCAAGAAATTGCAAGTAGCAAGCGTTGCTGCTTTTAATTACGTTTGTTCTCTCACGATGTATTTAAGTGTGTTCAATTTTATTTTTTTATAAAGTTCTTATATATATATATATATATATATATGTAATTTATATGTCATGCATTACGTATTATAACACTTTCTTATCAGATTTATAACAATCAAAAAATGTTTAATGTACTGCCAATCTACAAACGATAAAGGAGCTAAATTTTGTCTAATCGCTCAAGATTCGTGACAGTTTTAGTGACTTTACTTAAAAAAGCTTTATTATAAGCAAACGAAAGCCAAGGCAAGCCTTGAACAAATCTACCGTTTCGACACATTTAAGAACCATCAGTTTTAATGCACTTAGACCTTCGTATATCTTGGGTTCGAAGATAGCAAACGCAATTTAAAGTTAAAGTAATTTTAAAAGCTTGCTTCTTTTTTCGAATACATTATATCGAGGTCTGAGGGCATCTTAATTAAGCAAGTTTCTGTATATTGTGTGAAAAAAAAAGAGACTATCTTCACCATATAATCATACCTTTGGGAAGTAACGATCCATGTACTGCAAGTAAACATGGAAACAAATGCTCGTCAAGTAATTAGAATTAAAATAGCAGCTGAGATAAGAAAAGATTTGTGCATCCACTTACTTTATCAAAATCCACTTGTACCGACAACTGATTGACTTTATAGTCGTTTAAAACTCGTTTGCACTTGTCGGTCGTGCATGCAGACAATGTGTGAAGAAGGTTTTTCTTGACACTGCGAACAACTAAAAGAAATAAATTAACATTTCATTTCTGAAATTTCTCATCAACAAAAGTAATTTGTTATTACAATTAAAAATTGTATTTTGAGAGAAAAATCGGATTGCAGAAAAATATATTACATATTATTTATGAAGTTTAAGTTTGATTATTATAATCAAACTCGACATTTTTACTTAAGATTTACAAAATTTTTGGCTTTTTGCAATTAAAAATTTAGTGCAAATTATAAAACCAAAAAAATATAAAAACTGATAAACATTGTTTTTTTTTTAATAATTGCTCGATAAATGATAACTGCGTACCAATATCCAATTGACTGGCATTTGTTCGCAGTCCCTGCGTTATATTATTCATCAGTCTCAAATCTTCCCTAATCGATTCTAAACCGGCAACTATGTCGTTTAGATTCGTTAAGGAGACGGCGTGCGAGTATTCCGCTAATTGTTCGGTGACTATTTTTCCGCTGGCCTGTAGAATATTGTTGAGCGAAATTTCCAGCTCCTTGCAGTTGGTCTCGAGTAAGGTCTTGATCTCTTGCTTTGTGGCATCCAAGTAGAGCTTGACGTCCTTTAGACTAGTCTTGGCATTACTCGGAAGCTCTTTGATTCCCTCCTGCATGTACTCGTTCGTCACGAATGCACACACCACGCCGAATCTACGGTTTATCAGTTACCCATGTGTCTACGTTGTATTTCTATCGGGCAAAAGCGACGAAGCGTCACGGAAATAGAATTTCATCGGATTTTACACACAAGTTTATCATTAAATACGTTTTGACGTGTGGAATATTAATGGTATATCATATTTGATGAAATCAGAAACAGAACATCAAATTGCACTCGGAACGATTAAATTTCGCGCAGAAAGAGAGAGAGAAAGAGAAAGAGAATAAAAATTAATTAAATTGCAGTAAAATCGTGCAACGGATATATAGTACATCGGTATGTTCATTAAATTGTTCAGATGGGAAAAAAACACGTGTGTTATAAACATCCAAGAAATCCGAGAAAAACTACAATAAATATCAGTATATATATACATATAGGTACTCAGTAATAGAACGTAATTCACGAATTTTTATTCGTAATTGAACATATGAAATATAGAATTATTACCCTTGTTTAAGCTTTCTATTATTGCTGTATGTCATGCAAAAATAGATTTTCAAAAATGACAGAAAAACGGCGTGTCTTGAATTACATTCTACGCATAGTCCGATAAACTTCGTTAAAAAAAAAAAAAGGCTTACAATAAAATAGTGGCGACTCCGATTAAGACAATGCTGAGCATAATCTTCCTGCAGTGATCATGCTTTTTGTCGAAAGGCTGACTTCGGGCACCGCAATGACCTGCGCATCTGCAGCAGCAAAAAAAGAGACCCACACAGGGAAGAATAGCAGCTAGGAGAAGTCCAATCAGGCCGAGACTGGCTAACCCTCCGTAATGGGTTACTAAAATCTTCCATTCCTTCAGAGGATCCGCAAAGACCGGTTCACCATCAACCAGGGTGATCATACCTGCAAAGCGGAGATATTTTTATGTGATTATCGTATTTGCAATGTCGCGATGGATGCGCGATTGTTGTCGCGCAACTGAAATTTCATAAGGAGACTAACCAGCTTGCGCGGATTAACCGAATTCACTTACCGCTGACTACATTTTAGTTAGAAATGTAATCTAGGAAAGCAGACCGCGTTGCTGCAATCGAGCGGAAGAATGCGAGCGTGCCGATTTCTTGGCAGCAGCACGATCTGTCTGCAATGTGGATTTCCACAACTTCAACGGGTTTATATAATCCTCATGTATAATTCTAATATTCGCACAAATGTTGCCCACATTTCAAAATAATGTAAAATTTCAAGCGCGTATCGCGAAATGGTTATTGAGTTAAATTTCATTACAATTCGTGTGATATTTTTCACACAAAAGTTTAATATTACAAAGAAACCTTTGGCGTTGAATTCCCACGGAGTAACGCGACACGACGTAACCTATCAAAGTAGAGAGGGTGAAAGAAGAGAGCGACACATGGATGGATGCGCGCTGCATAAAAATACATTGCTAAGCTACGTGTTTTCCAGCTGGAACAGCTGATAGACGCGTCCTTCCTCCGCGGTCCGGGCCGTCGAACAGGCTGAACGAGAACGCAGCAAATGTAGGTCATAGGTCAGGGTGCCGGAAGGGTTGCTAGGTCGCGACGGAAAACAACGGGGACGGATGCAAACGGTGAACATTTATCTGCCGGGTAATGTAAGCCAAGGAAATAGGTCGGAGCTCCGGTTGGGTCGGTCGGTGGCTGCGATTTAGATCGCCGGTCACAGCGCTGTAGCAGCAAGCTGTATCGATCTGCATCCGGCGATCCTATTGCGCTATTGTATGTCCGCTCGCGGACACGCACGCGCGATGTAATCGCAGACGACATCGTGAAGGAGGTGGATTCGTATAAATGTCGCGAACCCTTTTTCCCGCGAGAAGCGGACCTTGTGTGTTCCAAAGTGGTTCCTCAGATAGAACAAGGAGAGATAATGAAAACGCCCGAGAGTTTAATCCTCGTAACATCCTCGTCAATTCCGAAAGAGAGGGAAAGCGCACGATTGAGTTTATGTAACGAGATCGCGTGCATTCGGATCGGTTTAGAAATCGCATTTGTTGCTAATCACCCGCATCCAGTGACGCGTGCAAGGATCTTTGTTCTTGTTAACTTTTCTTTGAGAAAATAATAGCGCTTCGTTATAATTGCAAACTTCCGCGCAAAGATGTAACTTGATGGACGCAAATTATCTCTCGATGTAAAAGAACTGCGGTATTATAACCCTTTTAATTTTTTGATATAACCGATCGAATTGTACAAGCTTTACCTTGTTTCATACGTACATAAAAAATCTCAGTACATCTCAACAAAAAAAATTTCAGTAATTAAATACAAAATAAATTATAAAAATTTGTTGTGCCATTCTGCAAAAACAATGGTAATTTTTCTATTAGAGACACACGTATTAATTAGCGACATACGTATGCGAATTTATTGTATAGTTCTCTGAATATAAAATATTTCAGAGATCAAACACAGATTTAATTTTCAATCCTGGAATTATCTAAGGAGAATATTAGGTTTGTGTGAGTAAACCGAGTTTGATTGATCTAGCAAAGTGGCTGGATTCTGCCAAATTGGAATTATAGACTATGCAGATTTTCACGATTCCATCGAAAGCGCAGCTCGTTTGCAGATCGTTGAATCAAAGCGACGGAGGCTACTGTCAATCAAGTTCTATGAATCGTAGACGGGAGAGGGTTTTGAGGACGACGCTAGTTAGCAATAGGCAACGGGTAATAGCGACAGAAAGAACGGGACGTAATTGAACGTTGCACTCGTTAGGGAGCATGTGTGCTCGGTAATCAATAATAGCGAAACTTTGAGCTAGGTCACTCTTTTATGTCACTATTCGATGTCTACTACTGAGAAATTGTTTTTTTAACAAAGCTTTAAGTGCAAATTTTATTAACTTTCAACATATATAGCGTTACTAAATAAAGAAATAAATTGCGTTGAGCTTCTAGATATGGAATAGCTCTCGCGCGATGACCTCTACGCGTTATTTATAAATATAAAAAAATAGGAGTGTGTATGACACGCTTTGTTATCGTAAGCAGGACAGTAGTGCAGGGATGCATTTTATATAGAAGACAGCAAAATCTATAATAATGTGTTTTTGGCGCGGAAAAGGACACTGGTGACGTCGACATCGCGTGCAATAACCGGCTAGAAAAGTTATCTTTTTCATTGACGTCATTATATTTGTCATTAAAAGATGTTAATTCTATTCTTTCTTTCTCAAAGAAACTCATTCGACAATCTTTATTCAGAATTTGGTTGTGATATATAAAGACATTTAAATTTATTTACAAGAAAATGTTTGCATTCTTTCTTGTTTATATTTTATTTATAATTTTTTTCTGTTCTTTATATGTTCAGCATCACACGCTGTATAAATAAACGTACCAACATTAACACATTGTTCTAAAATTGATATTGAAATCGATATTGAAATCGATATTGAATATATATTATTATATTCTCGGTATAAACCAAGCACAGTATAATGTTTTCATGTTACAACATATACAATACTAAAATATTAACTTGTTATATAAATACGAGCGCAATTATATATTGCGGAATAGAGAGAAAATTATGTGTATATATATATATAGTCTCTCCTCTTTCTTCTAGAAATCGCATATTAATTTTTTAATGGTCGATTTGACGAACAGAAATATGACGGAAGTACGTTACGTCCGACAAAGTGCAACGCCTCTCTGCGCCAAATTTCGAGTAACTAGGGCGCTGCAATTCGACATAAGAAACGACCATTCTGAGAATTCGTCTTCCTTTATGAATACTTGCTTCTCGACTATTGTCTCTCGTATTCGGGAACACACAATAAACGACTCCCATTAAACTTTACGACTAGTTACATGATTTACAAACTATATATAACATGATTTTTAATAAAACACCGTAGAATAACTACAAAAACTACAATCAAAGTTGCCACCTGGATTTCGCACATGGCTAATTATGATAACGAAACATGATTGAAAATTACAAACCGGAAAGAATCAAAGCACTTTTATAACGTTCGCATAACATAACAGAAACGATGAAAGATAGATATTCCATCGACAAGAAAGCGAGCCGATGCAATCGTGTAACTGTGCACCTCACGATAGACTCACTGTCGTGCAGGTAAGGGTTTCGATCGATTTCCCGCAGTCATTGACCTCCATGGTTACGTTAATGCTTCTGCTGTTATCGTCACCGCGTAGGTTTAGGTCGCGGTCCTTTAACGATTCCTACGTCACCACTTGCGTAATAGCCGATTAAGTACTCGAATCTCTTTCCGGCATCGCGGAAACAAAGAGATTTTCAAGTTCATTGGCAACGCGGTCTATTATTTTGTTTCCATTTGTCGTCATTCTTGACGCCAAGCTATACAAGACAGCCAGTAATCACAGTATAACCGCAAAGGAACTGATTTCTTTAAAAAAAAATTAATTGATAAGTTTTTCGTACAAAACATAGTTTTCAAGAAAATCGATTTTGAAACTTGAACAAATTAATATTATACACAGCGCGTCACTGAACCGCGGGATAGGCGCGGAAATCGGAGGGCAAGCGGGCCGTACGATTCATACGGCGCTTATTGGCGAGCAACCCGCCCCGCTTGCCCTCCGATCCCGCGCCTATTCCGCGATTCAATGACGCGCTGTGTACTTACGTCTTGCCTCATTGACTTCTTCGTAAAAAATTTTTATTTCACATTTTTGATTAATTTTTTTCAAAAGAAATCAGCCTGTTTCAAATTTTGTACTACGATTACTGAGTCACTATATATATTGTAATCGAAAACAACACTATACCTTTTGCGATGTAAATAAAATTAGAATTAAACAACGTAGTCATCTGTTATTAAATCACTATATAATTATTAACTGCTCTACACGCGGTCGAGTAAAATGTTGTATTCTTAGAAAAATATTTTTAAACAAAAAAACATTACGAAGTTATTATAATCGGAACTCGTGTACGGATTTTAAAACTATTCTTCGTCGTGCTCCATTATCGGGAACCTTCCAACCGATATAATCCCTGCGCAGCAACTTCCGCCATTATCCTAATGAAGAAATCCATTACCTGTCACGGCACAGCAAATATTGGTGCATCGAATATTCTGATTGAATGTGCTTTAACTCGCATCCTGATCTTACCATATTATTTTTTTCAATGATAAAATAATAAGTAGGTACATTTTTTGCAAAGATGCTAAGACATCCCTGCTCTTTCTCAATATAAAACAACCCGTAAAAAAATGCCGATAATATCAATTCTATAATTCTAATTAATCTATAATTCTTATTTTATCGAGAAGCGACGTTAATGAGATATCATAGAAAAACTATTATTTGTTCGCGTGATGCAATTAAATAGCGATTAGTTATGTACAGCACCTTTAATATACATGGCTGATTTTTCCCGTAAATAATGAGGTCAAATTTCTTAAAATTTCTTGCAAAGTCAATATCTTGCAACTTACAACATCTACGACTGATCTATCGAGGCAATTAAGCCTAAGAATATACTATACAATAAAATTAGCAATCAACACACGCGCCATCGTTCGGCGCGCGTTACTACGAATGTTCCGCGTTTCCATTGACATTTAATTAGCAATCAGAAAATAACCACATTTAAAATGTACAGAACGTCTCTTATGAAAATTGTAAACATACAAATCTGTATATCATAATTTACACAAAGATCGATCGATATAAATACATACAGATAAGAATTGCAGAAAGATTTTGGCTTCGAATTCGTGTTTGACAACTGTTACGGTATTGTAAAATCCAGATAAAGCTTGCTCGCGCATTTTTGTTAAAGAAACTTTGGTGTTCCCGAAATTCCGCCACTTTTCATCTCTTTGCTTTCTTCGCGCCGGCGAGCGTTTTTCACGAACTGTTTACTCGTGAGACCGACGACAGCGCACACATCTCATTATTTTCAAGAACGTAGTATACTCGCGTTTTTCTTTCAAACTTTCAAGTCTGAAAAACCAAAGCCTGCGGTTTTTATTATTTTTGCAAACAAATCTATTGTATTTGCGCGTTTAAAAGCAGTGTCAGTCGAGCTGCGCGCCATTTTGGTTTTCGTTATATATTCTACTTTGTTATATATGATTCTTTTTTTCCAAAAATACGCCCAAGTGAAAGTACGAACTAAAAAGAGAAGCTATCGCCTTTCCCTTCAACATGTGGTGTGCATCTGCAATATTGCAATTGCAGACTTGTGTCCGCGTCGCGAAGATGCAATCGGCGAGCGGGAATGAGAATTTTGCTCAAGATCCACACACACTCGTCGGGTGAGCTGCAAAGAGATTCGCACAAAATGAGATAGATAACATATTTCCGTCTCCATCCGCACATATGGCCTCGTAATTACAAAATTAATTACTTTCACAACAATCTTTCTTTGATAAAAATAATTAATACCATTACTTTTATTTTAATTCTTCATACAAATCTAAACCTCTATTATATAACTGTAATTTATTATTTTATTATTTGAAATAACTACGCACACATTAAGGATTAAACACAGTCTCCGAAAAAAGCATCAACGTCGCATCGCTTGTATTAATTTTTCTAGTGACCTTAATTGCGCCGATGACTAACTAATGTCCTGGGTGAAAAGTTCACTTCTGCATCATAATCACAACACGACATGCAACAGCCACGCATCGTTGCATTTTGTCATGATGCATTGCTTTTCTCGCAAACATAACGCACGTAACGATTACACACGGTACGGTACCAGTCATTAATCTGCGAACACTTAACAGAAAATAACCGTTTATGTGCCGTAAAGAAAACGACCTAAGTATTCGAGCGATAACATAAAATGATGAATATTAAACGTTTAAAATGTCAGTAGTTGTAGTTTAAAGAACATGAGCATAATAATTTCTTTGTTTCGCAATACAAATGTTTTTTGATTTTTTCTTTCTGTTGTTTTCACAATTCAATAGTTATTACTAAAAGTAGAATTAAAAAACGTCGAGTATTTTCTCAACGGACGTTGACTCATGGCCTACCTAATTGCTACTCGAGCGTTAATTGACTCTTCCCGCTACTTTTTCGGGAGTTGACCGGGCTTAAGATAAACTTTTCCACACGATACGTTGAGTTGACAGATTCTTGACTTTGACGAAAGGAACGCAATTACAAAAAAACCGACCTCCAATTTTTAGATATAATACATCCTTTAACTAAAACGCGTACATATATTAATAGTTTTAATTAAAAAAAAAATTAATTATTGATGTTTTGTGAGTTAAGAAAGATATTTTCAGTTAGAGACAATTGCGTAGGATAGAGCTACGAAAAATTCGTTGGAAAGATGTTGAAGTTACAGAACAGTTGCTTCAACTTCTTAGATATAGATGATAAAGATAGAACAATAAAGAAAAAACTTTTGAAATAAAAGCGCGTTCGAGCTTTCTATAAATTTTGTTTGAAATTTCGTCATTTGCAGCCAGTGTTACTTCACGTCGAGTATCGAGTTACAAAAGCTTTTTCTGTAGCCGCAAACTTTTAATTCCAAAGCCCAGACGTCGAATGAAGACCGACGAACTGGAGTAATTCAATACAAAGAATCTGCGAGATGCCACCTGAAGAGAGTACATCTTGTTGTACTAGTCTGAAATCGCGACTTCGTGGCGAACACTTGGCTGCTAAAGGCAGCATGCCAACCGTGATAGTTCGCACCGGTTATTGCACTTTGTATCCGTTAAAAGTGTGTTATTATATCCACCGCGATGTAATTGTTCGCAAATGCTCGACAGAGTAGTTATTAAATTGATGACAGATCAGTGTCGTTAGTAAGTTCTACCGTAAGTTTGTATAACGTAACTGTGAATGTCAGGAATGTCTTTTCTGCGTTTTATTACGGTAAAGATGTTTTCTGTCTGCTTACATGTTTATCTTTTCACGCTTTACAGTTTTTCATGCAGATAAGAGTTTCGTGCAACGGCGCGTAAACTGCATAACGCAAGAATGTTCACATGACTATGTAATTATGTATTATGCAGTGTTTAATTGACGCTTTCAATTTCGATTTAAAATGTAAAATAATTACGAGATAAGTATAAGAATTTTTCTTAGATAGAGATATGTTTGGAGCGAGTGCGACTACGAAAGTCCCTAAAATGTCACCTAGATCTGTTTTTATGAGTTCTTCTGTGAATCCCGCCGTTTTTGCTTATCGGCCATCTTCCGCTCCGGCATTTTCCGCCAAGCTACCGAAAGATGTATCAGTAAGCTGATTTGAGGCCCCGATTCAGTTCGTATTTCAGTCGATAAATTCGACTGAAAGGAAAGACCGGCCAGAAAAATCCGAAGATAAGGATTCGAAAACTCGGAACCTCTCTCTACTTGCAGACCCGACACTTAGCCCTCCAGCAAACCTCCAGGCCGGTTAATTCGGGATTATACCTGAATTAATTTTTAGAAGGGCAATTTAGTTCGCCGATCAACCGATTAAAGAGGACCGCGGCCCGGAAAAAAATCCTTAGGTGGTGAGCGAATTCGAGCTCAGTCCCTGCACTCTGAGACCGCGAGACTACTGGATCGGTCAGAATTTTCCTTAATGTTTATAAATTTTTTTTTTCAACGTCATCTTAAATAAAAGTGAACTGCTTCTAAATTATAAAACTAAACGTTTTACGCTATTAGATACACTGAGATTTCCCCAAGTAATAAGCTATTGCGTTTTTATTCAACATTTTCCTGCGTATTAATTTCCTGCCATTGTGACCGCGAAAAACATCGCGTCATAGAGAGGAAGGTTAATGAGACGCGAATGTGAAATGCAGCCACAACCGATAACCAAAAGGATCGTATGAAAGTCACGTGATGTCTGCACGTCTGACGATAATACGATGGTAATAATAAATGATGCTCACCCTCTCGCACGCGGCTCGACGTATATCGAGAAAAGAAAGACGTCTCGCAGACGAGACAATTTACGACTCGCTTTATAGAATGTTCACGTTTGTTTGCACAATTGCACAAGACTTTATGCCGAAACATTGTTAAACAATAATTCTGAACCTGAATAGTTTTTTTGCCACTATCTTTCGGAACTCTCTTCAAAAATCATCAAAAATAAATAATGTAAAATTGTTTCCGTTAAATAAACATGTGGTAATTATATACAAAGTAGACTTCCTCGATTTCAATGAGCTTGAAATATGTTGTTAAGAACGTTATTCTGAACAATTTTTCCTTATACATATTACAACCCCTCGGCTTTAGTTTTCGAGTTATACACAAAAGAAGTTTCACAAATGAACTCTTTGTTTTCCAACACCGTGTCAATTAGTGAAGTAAATATGTTGTTTATATGACACGTGTAGGCAGGAGGGACTTTGCCTCTCCCTCCCAAAGAAATTTAACGTACGACGCATAATGCACATTACTATATCGCAGTAATATATTAGAGATTGAGTTCAGTTATGTTTTTCGGAAGAGTGCAGGGGCGAAGTCTACAAGCTTACAATATTATATTGCCGAATTCTTGTTTAAAAGATTATGTATTGTAATGATTTGTTTTAGGTTTTAGTGATTAGTTTTAGGTATTGAATAAATTTGGACTTAATAATAAATAAAAAAAAGTAATTTTCATCCCGCCCTCTCACTGTCTGCACGTGTGCGATAATGTGGCATCAATCAAAATATTTACTTCAGAAATCGACACGATGTTGGAAAACAAGGACTCACTTGTGAAACTTCTTTTGTGTATAACTCGTGAAAACTAAAGCTAAGCAGAGGTAACATGTATAGGGAAGAGTTGTTCAGAATAACGTCCTTAGCAACATATTTTCAAGCTCCGAATTGAAATCGGTGAGAAAGTCCATTTTGTATATAATTACCAAACATGTTAGTAAACACTCGAAAGATGTCAGAATGTTTGAAAATTTTTTCTAACTTTTTTAAGTCAAATAAAATGCTTAAAATATGTGTTTGTGTGTGTGCACGGAAAAAAAAATAGTTTCTACCACAGCTAATTACGGTTTGCTGAAATAAATTTGCTGCTGTAACTATAAAATTTTCTATCACATAGAAACAGTTTGCTAATATTCCTAAATATGTCGACATAATAGCAAAATATGTATGTCTTGTAGGACTAAGAGCTTAGGTGTCCATAATACTACCAACATTTAGGAACCAAACCTAATTTTTAGCTGTGAGAGCTAACTTTTTTTTTCCGTGTGTGTGTGTGTGTGTGCGTGCGTTCATTTTTAAAATACTAAAAAAACAGTTCGGTAGAGTTAATTGTCAATATGTTCTCGTATTAATATGTATATAGCCTTTTTATACCGTGTCCTAAATATCCGAAGATGTATATTGGTGAAAGTGAACATTCAGTTTCTTTTACACATTCTTTACTTTTCGTCAAAGTATTGCAAAATTACAAATGACAACTTGCAGGGACAACAATAATAACAATGTGATGATTAATACAAAAAAGTCTGCGAATTTATCTCCACGTTTTAGAACGAAAAATAAATGTTGGCGAGGAATTCACCGACCTAAAGATGCGATAAAGATGCGTCTCTTTCGCCGTTTTCACGAGGAACAATAGCGAATAAATTTATAAGTTCATTCCGCAAAAGGACTATCAAGTCTGATTTTATGGATGGACTGGAAATACCGCGTCGTTTCACCAACGGAACTCGATCCCGGTCAATTGAGAATGTCACACGCGCGCGAGTTCTTGTAAAAACTAGTACCTGTTCCCTCGAGAAACCGGATTCTCATCGGTACATCCCATATAAGGACGTCTTTGCACATAATTATAAACACATATTCTTGGCGGATCAGAAATGTGTCGAAAAATATATTTTCAACAATAATTTTCTGTCTAGCAAAAGAGTGAGCATTCGCGTGAATTTCGATAGCGCAAAAGAATATTGCAAAATTTTCCACAATTCTTCAACGCAGAAACCGTTTTCTTTATTCAAATTTTATATTACGCTATATCAGGGACATTTCTTGTATAATATAGAGGAATCTTGAAGCCAAGTAAATCAATTCTGAGATGCATTCGGAAACCTTTTAGAATTTCAACGCACTACAGACACGATCCGATTATTCTCGAGAAATCGCACAATCTTCAATGTCGCGGATGTAAAATAAACAGCGATGAACTGCATTTTTCTCTTGTCGTTATCGGTCGCGATACTAGAAGTTGTTGGAAATTCGCATAAACTACAAAGACACTCGTCATCATCGTTGCAAATGCTTTCGGCGACGTGAAATCGTGGTCGACATCGACAAAGTGGTTTCTAGATCATTTCTAACCTCAGGCCAAATTTTCCAATAGTACATAAAATGTGTGCTAAAAGAAGTAAATAGACACGAGCTAAATTGTGTGTGGCAAAGTACCGTGATGTAAAGCGCGACACGGAACAAGCGTTGTACGGAAAAAGCGAACTTCCATACGTGAAAGTGCGCGAAACGCACCAAGTGGATCACGAGGCTTCAAAGGGATACATACATCGAAAAGAAGAATATTACAGGCTCGAAACAAACAAACGCACGGTGTACAGTGGTGTGCAGACGATGTACGTGCGCGTGCAAGTAGACGTGGACTTTTTTTTCTCGCTAACTGTGTCTGCGCTGGAATAATCGGCAGTTCTTCTCATTTCAAAGAGATCATCCTCGAGTCTTGCGTTCTATAAGGGTCCTCCTCCAGTCAGAAGCAAGGGGAGGAGCGACGATTCTTCTTTATGAACGAATCTCCATGGTAATTCAAACGAGATGGGGAAAGGAAAATGAGGCGTACAGTCGGGTCCAGAATCCTAGTCCGTTAAACCGTTAAAAATGATATCACACCGGCAAAAGTTTTCAATGATATCGCGAAGTAGTACTTGAGATTTATATAATGTATATATCTCGACTTTGATAACAAACGTTTGCTTTTTTTTAGCGGAAAAAGTCTCAACGCGAGACGCGCTGAATGAAACGAGTTCAGGTGTTGCAACTTATTTGGCTCACGGTATCAAGAAGAAGTCGAATGTATCGCGCACTGTGTTCAATTACACACTAAGTCGAATATTTCGTATAAACAAAGCATGTAACAAGAAGAATCAATTTTTATCTGCACGCTATACATCGCGACGAGTCACGAACGCGGGTTAACGATTTCATTGGCAGGTTACAGAGAAACGACGATGACGAGCAGACACCAGAGAGGCCGTTGTGACGAAAGAATATCATTGTCTTTATTGCGTGAGTTAGCCTAACTGTTCTCCGCAGAGTGCCACGCAGCTGTCGAGAGACACTCTATATGTGTGCATATTGCGGATTTAATGAATGCGAGAACGCGTGAGCGACAATGACAATGGACGATATATACGTATATGTATAGTATCCGATAGACAGGGGGAAGAAAAAAAAGAGCTATATCGTCCGCAAAATATACAATTATATTTACTCCAGACGTTAGTATTCGATAGTTCGCCTCAAAACGTTTTACTTAATTAAAACGTAGAAAATTAAAAAACGTATTAAAATATAACAAATTATTTTATTGCGAGATACAATATTGATAACACAAAAACAAAAATATATATTACTTATAAAACAAAGAAAAAACCAAAGAGCTCTATGGTCCAGGTTGAAAGTGGACGTTTAAATATAACATAAAACGCAGTGTATTCCGGACGTTTTGAATCTGAACCACAGGCTCTTTGGTTTTTTCTTTGTTTTATAATTGTTTCACCGAACCGTTATTAATATTAATCATATATTACTTTTTATTTTATATGTTAAATCGATTGTTTATTGTTTCTTACAAAAAAATTTTGCTGCATGTTTTGCATAAGACAGAATAAATATCAAAAGTTAGCTCAACACGTACGCTACTGACGTTACTGCTTTTGCATGACTCACGCACCAGCATGCGTGATCAAAGCGGAAAACGTATAGACGAGAATACGAGGAAGACCAGTCTGCGCGGCGTTTATATCGAGAGAAGGATGTCAGTGGCAGATTATTTATCTTCGCGCGTTACATACAGAAGAATATGAATTGAAAGAGAAATATGGAAGAATACACAGATATTTGCGGGTAAAACAGAATGTATATTCTTCCGATCTATCTTTGTAAAATATGATCTATTGAGGTCACCCGGTATATACAAAGATGCGAGATTGAAAGAACATGTTTTTCTATATGTGTGTGCCGCGCAACCGGACGGCGCTTAAGCAGCGCGTTGAACTCGAGCTTTCCGGCCGAGATTCTACACGTGCATGTGCAATATCGCGACCAGGAGACGAAGACGCGTCGCATCGCGGCAGACACGTGTGCTTTTTCTGTGCGATGCACGCATAAAGACTTTGTCCCCTAGAACTTCTGCGAACCACGTGTCGTGTCTCTGAGCTCACACCAAATGGCGAAAACAAAAAAGGAAAAAGAAGATTGATTTTTGCGTGCAAATGCGGATGCGCTTGCGTATATTGCCGGCTATACTATCAAGAGGGGAGATTTTTCGAGGATACCAAGTGCACAAAACCGACAATAAAACGAATATTCACGACTCGATTTTCTGCTCGTCGTGTCCTCGTTCATCACCTCATGCCAGATTCTAGCGGTCATAGAATTTTGAATAACCGAATCATCGCGAGCACCAGGTAGACGACGGAAATACGCGTTTCCGTGAATTCCGGACAACGAGCCTCGCCGACACGTTGATGCATCGCGCTCGCTGTACTGTATGCTATATAGTATATGTACGTCGTTTATCGCACACGCAAACGTATATCCGCACGGTGTTTTGTGTGCGTGTGTTGCACGAAAATAGAACAGATCGATAGTGTTTTCATTAAAACAAGTATAAATGTCGTTGCTCTTTATACATCAATGTACATATACTTCTTCTCACATATCTTGCTTACTCTTTTTAATTCTTTCTTTCTCTTTGTCCATTGACACGTACACGTTTACTTTTTTTTGGTTTTTCTCTTTCCGTTACCTTCTTTCATCTTAAATGCCATCGTTTTCCGATTTTATTAATTATAAACCAATAAATATTGCAAAGCTAGAGCCTTGATACTTTTATATATTTTTTTCTACATTTGTTTTTGATAAAGCCTTCATCTTTTGTTTTCATCCAGAAAGATGCATTTGAAAAATAAAAGAACTGAAACGAGCTTGAGTAATCTCTTTTTTGCGTTGCTTTTTGCACTTGGAATAAAAATAAAATAGATACATATATGTGTATATGTATTGTTCATACTTTAATAAAAAAAAAAAAAAAAGAGAAAAATACAAAAATGTGATGCAAAAAAATGTAAGCAACATGAATAGATCTACGTCTGCACGTCACAAATTGCGGTTAAAAATGGTCTGAAAACATAAAAATTCTGTATACTTTATGTGAAAATAAGTGTTTATTAGCGTATTGAGAAAAAAAAATTAATAAATAAAACAATTACTGCACATAACAATGATTCATTTCAGACCGATATAGAGAACGATCTCAATCAATATCTTATCTCATTGTTAGGACGTGTTCACATGTTATCTCTTATTGTATCAAAAAGTACTAGTAAAATCATGTATAGTGCCGTTTGTCGCGCGATATTATCGTGATTGCTTATCAATTATCTAGCCTCAAACAAGATATGATTCTAATTGTAAATTTAATCACAACATACTTAATCACAACATATTTATTGCAAAAGAAATAATTGAATGTAGCTCCAATGAATTAAATCTGATAATCTCTTAACAAGGACACAAACAAAATAGTAGTGAATACACTACGAATCTGTGAAACAGCTCTCATCAAAGAGTTTTTATCAAAGAGTCATTATCAGATTTAATACGTATCTATGTTGCAGAAATACAACACGTGTGTATGTAAACTGTGTGTATGTGCAAAATTATATATATATGTATATATATAAAAAGGAACAATTAAATATTTAAACCAATTTTAATAGATTTAGAATAGATGCGAACATGTAAATTACGAATTTTATTTTGAAACACTATATGATCTATCTTCTAGCGAATGATGCAATTAATGAAAATAGCCTTTGACGCGAATATCAACTAAATTAATTAACCAATAACGTTGCATATCGTACTTTACGTCTCACATTGTATTCTTGCGAGATCGTAAATCGGCGCGATATACGAGGGAAATAAAGGATACGCTTGGATATTTACGAGATTTACGAGGCTTTTGTTCTCTCTATTTAAATATACTTTTCTGCGTACAAACCGTTGCGTCGACGTTTGTATCGACGGATGCGCGCAACCATGCGTATCACACAACGTAGATTTGAGCAATTCTGCAATGCATCGATGACGTAACAAATAAAAGAAAAAAATCGCATAAGATTGAAAGTGCAGACTATGTACGATGATATATAAATAAAATATATATAAATATATTTTTTTCATGGCTAAAAGGAGAAGGTAAAAGGAAAGAATTGTAAACTAAGTTTCCTTCATGGCCAAATAGCTGAAGTATTAATAAATATATACAGGGTGTCCCAGAATTGCCGTACAATCTCTCGTAGGCAGGTAGAAGGAGTGAAACTGAGTCGAAAAGTCCTGAACCATTTTTTTCTATTATTTATAATAAAGGAGTAATTATTGAGTAAATCAGGCCAATCAGCGCAGACCTTT
>NW_018020896.1:107175-107821 GCF_002006095.1 Pseudomyrmex gracilis | reverse complement strand
AAAGGTCTGCGCTGATTGGCCTGATTTACTCAATAATTACTCCTTTATTATAAATAATAGAAAAAAATGGTTCAGGACTTTTCGACTCAGTTTCACTCCTTCTACCTGCCTACGAGAGATTGTACGGCAATTCTGGGACACCCTGTATATAAATATATATTTTTCAAAATATGGAATAGTTTCTAAAAAAAAGAGAATATCGCATTTTCTTTTATTGCGTCCCATCACAAGACTAATTATCTAATTAAGCAATATGAAAAAAGAAAAAAGATTTGTGTGAGTCACACAGAATAAATATATTCGAATTCTTTTTAAAAACGGATGAGTAATCACGATAAAACACGATAAAAAGAATGTGCGAATACATTTTGGCTTTAGTAATATACACGAAGAAAAAACAATACAAAACACTGTATTATTAATACCTAGTCACATGATGTAAAGTGAATTTAAATAAAAACATAAAACATGCTTTAATTTGAATTAATTATACTTTTTTCAGAAAAAGTGTATCAGTAATTTTCATAGAAACATGAAAGTTTTTACTCTTTTGTGTCAAGCATAAAGAAAATTACAATAAAAAATATGAAATAAAGATGTTTGATTAACCTTTCTTTGCATGATTTTTTTTTTTTTTTTTTTTTTT
>NW_018020896.1:32127-107021 GCF_002006095.1 Pseudomyrmex gracilis | reverse complement strand
TTTTTTTTTTTTTTTTTTTTTTTTTTTAACAACAAATTTACAGTTTACAGTTTTTGAGTACCTTTTTTTCTTCACTAAATGTTATGATTAAAATTTCCATCATCATGCAAAGAAGGGTTAAATTACGTCAAATATGCATGCACACAATTAAAATATGAAAATTTGTCGAGTACACATTGTATTTTTAAAATCCTTATCGTTTTGTTTGCCGAAGGGTAACCACCTCTTTTCCGCTTCGGCCGGTTGTTGAAGCAGCTTGTAGTATATAGTAGTCACGTTTTACGGTAAACTTACTCAAACGTTTAGAAACCGTGTGAATACACATTTGCAGCGCAAACGATAAAACACGATGCATTTTAAAACAGCTTCGCCTTTGTAAACGTGAGTGTATATCGATCGTGCAACACCAAAACACCAAGTTTTGTGTGATTCAACTAAGATACTTTCCGATCACTTATATAATTATATAAAACTTCATATATTTATAACATAATAAAATTTAACAATTAATAATAATGAGTTTTAAGCTCTTTTAATTACAAAAAAACTATGCGAAATTATGAATGGTCATAGAAGCTTTACGCTAGGTGTTTGTTGAGTAAAATATTGCAAAAAAAATTTTTCGCACTATTTTAAAATTACTTAGAGAAGTAAACGGGAATATACATGATGCAAGTACAGCATCCATATGAATTTAGAAATTAAAATTTTGTTTCAAATTCACGTGTAAAAATTTACACGTGAGAAGTATAATGTTAATATATATTTATATTATGCAACAAACACCCGGCGTAAGGCTCCTACGACCACTCATAATTTCGCATAATAAAATTTACCTCACTTTTATAAAAACTAAAGAAATAATGGCAAATCTGAAAGATATTACACACATGATCAATTTTTACAAAGTTATTCTGGTTTTTTTCCTTTTCTCTGCCTACACGATATCACTTTGATCATTTTTTCTCGACACCGAAGATAAACGCTTCATGAACAATTTTAATGTTATTATCTGAACACGTGTCACATGCGGGGTAATGTATTTGGCGAGCCGAAAAGAGAGATAAGCCAAGTTTCGGCATCTGAATAGCGGTTTCAAATTTTCGGCGCTTATCGTCTTATTTCTATTGGTGGTAGGATCTCATTTGCACAAGAAAGAACAAGAATTCACGTTGATAAGACTCAAAGAACTTGTAAATAGATGCAGAAGCAAAATTCCGAAATTTCATTCTTGTTGACACAGCAAAACGCAATATGACACACAACGAGCGTTATTATTATCCAATCACTGTCATATTAACAAAATTATAGTCCGACATTAAAAATTAGATAGCTTCTAGTTTTTTTTTTTTTTTTACGTTTTGTCATATTGTACTTCCGAGTATTATTGAGAAAAAAAAACAAACAAAAGCTTCGTATAAGATATAATTTCACATTGTTCCGATGTCACAATTTGAATAATTAATCCGATAACAACATTAACGCGACTATTGATACTTGTAATCGCAATTGATAATGCAATTGCATACATATATACACGTGATAGGTACATTTTATTACCGAGAGAGTTACGGGTTGATAACACAGGTGCACAAAAAAAAAAAAATGTTCGAACCCACAGACCAGACCACTCATTCTATATGTATTTTGAGACGCTGAATCCATTTCCGTAGTCAGTTTATCCCCACCACGTCAGGATTTTTGGCAAAACTCAAAAAATACCCGAAAAATCACTAAATTTGCATCTTTTTGCGGCACAAAAACCAGTATCAAATGAATTCGTACTTTCAATTATAATTTTATATATTTTTTGGATCACCGAATCCATTTCTGGAGTCAGTTTACCCCCACCACGTCAGAATTTTTGAAAAAATGCGTGATACTTAATTTTTTTCTATAATAGCGTACCCGCTTGCTTTCAAAAGATCTGTGTAGTAGATTTCGTTTACGTTTAATTCCTCTATTTTTACAATCTCTTTTCAGCGTCCAGCAGTAGTCTGCCATCATATTGACATTCCACCTGCCTTGGTATCTTCTCTCCATTTCTTTAATATCTTGGTAAAAACGTTCACCTTGCTCTTCACTGTAATCACCTAAGTTTCCTGGAAACTGATCTATATGGTTGTGCAAGAAATGCATTTTTAAGTTCATTAGACATTCCATTTTTCCAAAGTTTTTTGGAAAAATTGGAATTCTGCGTCTATTTTAGACACTACTTGTTTGTAATTTTTGCTGACGAATTCATTTGATACTGGTTTTTGTGCCGCAAAAAGATGCAAATTTAGTGATTTTTCGGGTATTTTTTGAGTTTTGCCAAAAATCCTGACGTGGTGGGGGTAAACTGACTACGGAAATGAATTCAGTGTCTCAAAATACATATAGAATGAGTGATCTGGTCTGTGAGCCCGAACATTTTTTTTTGTGTGCCTGTGTAATCAAATAATATACGTAACGCCGTATGAATCGCACGTTAAAGCGCGCGAGAAAGATCTATATGTATTATCAATTGAAACTGAAATTTATACATCAAGAATTGATATATATATATCGTGAACTCTATTCTATAAGAATGAGAGGAAGCCGGGCAATTCTGTCGAACGAAAGATTAATGCGCAAGGACACTCGAGTGTCTCCGCTTTGTGCTATCACTTCTCTCTCTAATACGCTCGTCTCTCTATCCAGAAAGGAAATGTCGGATAGACGGCAGCTTTTGTGCGACGAGAATCAGACGACGAGATCGATATACACATTGCCATTGGGATCCGAGCTATTGACGATTGACAAGCTGGTTTAACACGTGCGCGCGCACACACACACACACACACACACACGTGCGACGTCTTTTTACGAAACGCGCTAATAAAATAATATCGACCGTCAACTGTCGGAGAGCGAGATTTCTCGACACACCGTAAATCATTTGTCGCTCAACAGAAATTAATGCACGATGTTGCGAATGACGTGTGTCACCTTAACGAGCTTTTGGTCGATTCGTAAATCAATTATTTGGCTATTCAATTATAAAGAGACGAAAAGTGTCTTCTCTCTCTCTTTGAAGAATGTTATCACTTAGTTTTTAGTTTAAAAGACTGAATATTAATCAATTTATTGTACATAATGTAAGTGGGAGAGCTATATTGATAACTTTTGTTCTATAGAAAAAATAAAAAATGTAAAGAGAATTGAAATTAATATGTAAAGCGCATTAAGTATGAATAATGAGCAAATTGCTGAACCGTATATAACCTCCTGACTCAATAATATCGGCGGTTCCGCTTCTCGTCGATCATCGTGCGCGTAATGAAGCGCGTCAGTGTTGGATCTTTGCAATAATCCGTACTGTTAAAGATGCCGTTATTCTGACGCGTTCCAATCAAGGAACAAAGTTGAAAAAAGAAGCAACATCATTCTCGAAGACGAAACACAGTCGTCACGGACTGATAAACAGAAACGCGACCATCGAAATCCAATTCATTCTGCGCGCCGTCCCGTAATTTCTGTGAGCGTCAAATCAACCACTCCGCACCGGGTTCGGTGTCGAGTTTCAAGTTTATAATTCGTAATCACCTGAACCTCGCACGCTATCTGTGTAATACATAGGAGAGTTCGGAGCTAGTTACACGAAGCTGCGCTCGCGCGTTTCCAGTTTCGACCGCATCCGGTATCACTAAATCCGTCGCGCGAATACGGACAAAATTAGATTGTTGCGGATCGCTGATCATATTGTGACGAATCAAAAAACTTTGGATTGTTGTTAACGGCAGAAGTGATACTAGCCTATAATAAGACTACTCTCGTACACGCGGTCAAACAAAATCGAAACGTATCGTAATAATTGCTGGCGATATATACAGAGAGTACGTGTTTATCTATGTGAGTTTATCCACGTGTTTATCCACGCAATCGAGATTTGTATAAATTATATATATACTATTTGTCGAATACAGTTTTAATATTCTAGTAAATTTTAATAACTTGGCACTGTGATACAGGCCAAAGTTAATATGACTCTTAAGACGTCTAGATTTAGAACATACGTAAATATAAAAGCTTTCATCTGAGTCAACAACAAGAAACACTGAAACATAAATGTTTTGTCAACATGTTCGAGTGTCTCAAAAAATAAACCAGAAGCAAGTTTTAAGCGGTGCGAAACATTGAAGAGACGAAAAATCGACTCTCGCTATCATTAAATTCTTTACTTTAACTGTGACGAAAATCTCGTCGAAGAAAAACACAAGTGAGCACAGCAGATTCGTTTCTGGACGGACGATGCTCTTACTATCAACTTCCTGCTAGACGCGATACACACGCTCCTACACGTTATAACGCCTGGAGGGTCAATGATCCGCATAGTTCACAGAGTTATTGAAGTTTTTAACGTATATTATCTCATGAGAGAAAAGCATTTGCCTGTCGCTAATTCTGCGAGAATTTTCTGCTTCTTCAAGCAGATCGCTAATTTTATCTTCGAAAGAGATCGTTAACGAGTTACAAGCAACAGTGAATTTCAATGAGATCAAAACTACTGCGCCGTATTTTACGCGATAATTATCGCGTAATTGTAGCGACAAAATGAAACAGTTGAACGCAATGACTTTAAAAGCTAAACTGTGTGCGCATATAAATTTCAAAACAAAAAACGTAACTTTATATTGCTTTCACGATAGCATGATATAATAAAAGTTGAATATACAAAAAAAATGAAAAAGTTCTATCTTGCCTGAATAAAACCGATAAAGCGAATCAGAACTGAATGATGAAAACTGAAATCCGAATACTAAAATAATAGTCAAAAAAATCTGTCCAAGTCGACTAGCGCGCAAAAAGGTTTTCGATCATTGTAAATTCGCGGTTGAATAAAAACAAATGGTCAATGCTACATTTCATGTCTATTGTACGCTCGCAAAAGATAACCATATAAATAAATCCGATTAAAACGGAATAACAAAAAAATAAATAAAGAAATAAATAAAAACGTAGTACATACGAGCTGATGCGTATTAAATCTTCTGATATCGATTGTTTTCCAAAGCACAAGTAATCTTACAGTCGCTGTACGCAACTCTTTCATACGGAATATTTTACAAGTACGTAAGAATGTCGCGTGAATTTGCACGAAGCAGGAAAAGCACAGATTCGAGGATAAAAGCAATCGTTCTCGGGAAAGTAAATTCTCGAATCAAACCATCGGGAAAAACTCTTCACCTACAAATGAGTATAAGTTGAGCGAGCGTTAGTTTTTCTAATAATCAAACGTGTAACCTGGTTTTTCTGCCGGTAATATTTCTCCTTATAAAGAATTACAGAATTCTGGGAATGAAAGAATCGCACGACAATCGTTTGTTTTTTAATTCAGAATTACAGCACACTGATAAGTTACAATACTTCGAAGCATAAAACTTTTAAAGACACAAATAAAAAGTGTCTTCCGCGAAACACGATGTCATTTTCTTTTGTGTGTGTGTGTGTGCGCGCGCGCGCGCGTGTCGCATTCGCGACAAGATCATAAAACCACGATCTCTCCGCTCACCATCAATTGCAACATCGGTTAGGTCGCTAATTCTGAGAATGACTAAATTTTCTTTCTCTATGTCTATTTTAAAGAAAGTTTAAGTTATGAAAAAATACAAGTAAATGTGCAAAATTGTAAAATATTACTTTACTTCGATTGATGTTTGCATTTTAAAGAATTTATATGAATAAAAAGAATGTCAATAATTTTGCAATTTGTTTTTGTTTTTTACATCTAAAGTATTGTAAACGAGAAAACACTAGAAATTGATAAATAAGTTAGAGTCGCGAATATAAATATAACTGTGTTATTCGATCTTGCGACCTTTATGAAAAGCTCTCGCTCACGCAATACATCCGCGTCTAAATTCTCATTTTTGATATTCATCAAAATAAAATACAAATTTCAAGTTACATATATATGTATGTATATAATTTTCTAACAAGTATAGAGATAAGAAGTTAAGTGTTTTTCTCAAAAACTGTTAACAGATAACAAAAAGAGAACTTCTGCTTTTGTTATTTTTGTTTACTTATCATTAATAAAAATATCAGTACTTGACTTCTTTCTCTTACATTTATGCTCCGGAATTATTTACATCTTTTCTAATAACAAAATTAAAATTCGCCATGGCAACTGGGAGCGAAGTAGCGCCAAAATGACTCGTCAACATGATCCCGATGGCGTGTTTGACCCTTCGCGCATTTTTGACAGAAGGTCTGTGTTTATCAACAAGCAGTCGGCCATTTTTCGGGTGCGCGGCGCTTAGCAACATTACAGGGCGTAACCATCGAACGGAGCGAAAATTCATATACCGCGCATTCCCCATGCCCTAACCCCAAAAAGTCCCCATGACGTTTCTCGAGCTCGCGGGAAAAAGAGAGAAAGAAGAAAGAAAGAGAGAGAAAGAGAGAGAGAGAGAGAGAAAACAATCTCCGGAATTCCGCGAATCTTACCTTCCGGATACGCCTGCTTGCTCTGCACCAGGTCGATGAACATATTCGTAACGTTGTACAGCTGTCCCATGCCCTTCGGGTTGAACTTGGTGGTGGCGTTGTAGGGCAGCCCAACGGTGTTGAACGTCGAGTAGCTGAGCGCCTGCGAGGCCATTATTTCGTTGAGCTGACGATCCAAGTCCTCGCTTATCGCCCGCATGCGATTCGTCAAACTGGTTTCCTGCTGGCATGACACCGGGCACCACACGAGCACGAACGATAGGAGGCATACACGTAAAAAGAGCACCGAAACCGTCGCCGGTCCATGCGCATTCGTAAGCCGACACATCGCAACAACTCGCGTCCAAGACGCGCCACCACCGACTGGCTCGTTCTCTACTGGCACGAGCGGCGCAACGTGCGGAACGCTCGGAATTGGACTAGACTAGAGCGACGCTACTCCCTACTCCCACCCCACTCCTTCGCACTCGTCTTTTCTCCCTTTATCAGAAGGCGCTGCGCACACCAGGAGTAACAACAACGCTTCGGCGCAGGGATCAAGTTCAGTCACAGGACCATCCGTGTGATACAATTCGGATCTATCTCCAAGATTTGTATGTAATACGTAATTGAAACATAAAGCGATTGACTTAAACATTTATAAAATATACTTTCAATTTTCAATTAGTTTCTCTGAGATGTTTATGCGATTGAAAAAGTTTAATTTATTCAATCTGAAATATTTGGACTTATAGTTTGAATTAAAAGAATTTATTTTTTAATATTGTCAGCCATTGCTGAATTAGGGAACAATTGCCGCTCGTTCCGCTATTCTTTACGTCTCGGAAAATGTCGAGTGCAGAGTCGCGCTTACATTTTGTTTTTTGTGTTAATTTGTTTTGTGCGTGGAATTATCGATGCGTAATTATCGTACTAATAGCATCGTTGTCATACGCGACGGATTTACGTCAGATATGCACTTAAAAAACATTTAGATCGTTAATTACTCGCAATATCGTCTGATCAAATCGTCAGCCGACGCAATTCGAATCTTGATCGTGAGAAAACGGCGTTGAGGGGGAAGGGAGAGGAGAACACAAATGGACGAGTCACTGCGATGAAATCGCGCGCTTGTTTTCTCATATTTTAATCGCGCGTTGATGACATTTCTTATGAAATTATCGGCACACATGCGCGTTATCGTTGTAACACGTGGGAAAATCGGATTTAGAAACTTTGTTGAATGTGAAATTTATGTAAGATGTCGGTCGAGAGCTGTTTGTCAACGAAATTTAAATCGCGATTTCGAGTGAGAAACAAGCCTGGCGAGAAGAGAGAAAATTCAAGAAGACTTTCGTACATTCGCACGTATTACGAGATTAGTTCGATCGGTATCTATTCTGAAAATGTATACAATAGTCTGACGTGTTTCTCGAAATGAAAACAACTTATTGCTCATACACAATAACAATGAATCAAAAACAGTAAACTTTGAACAATGTATGAGTCGTGTTTGTTTGCACAACAATATATTTATATCTATACGTATATACTTTATAAACTTGAATTTTAGCGCTCAGTTTTAAAATAATAATATGCTTTTCATTTACATTTTTTGCACCGATAATTTTATTAATATTTAATATCTTTTAAACTGAAAATTAAATGATTATAATATTCCTATTATTTTTTAAGGTGTTGGTAAAAAAAAGACTCAAAGTTAAGAAATATATTTAGTACTTGAGATGTTATTTATGTGACGCGAGATTGCACAATGGGTCGATAAAAAATAAGAATGGTAGAATGTGACTTCTTTGTTATCCAGGTAATCTTTAATTTTACGTTGTTCTAAATGCATAGGATTGTATATATATGAGTAATTCTCAAAAAAACGTAATCTCCGTGTTATATTGACATAAAAACATAGATAAGTTTTTTTATATTGCATAGTTATGTATTCATATTACGAATGGTGACTTAAAATGGTATGAAAAAACATAATTCATCGCTATCCGTTAGTTTAATAATAATAATTTTTTATCGAAAATGAAATTTGAAATTTACGCGTTCACCGAGAATCACCGATAGAATATATAATAGTCAGTAACGCGGTAAAAAGCTTGAAAAATATTTGCAGATACTCCAAAGCACAAAATGCGTTGTAACATTGTACGCTAGGTATCTGTCATCTATAATATTATGGCTTGTTAGCGACACTGCGTAACAACACTGCATTACTGATTCCACAAGTGATCAAAATTCGTCATTTAATACGCCAAATTATTGAGGAGGACCGTATTATCTACAATATCCGTATTATCATTTTTTCTACGTACATGGTATGTACCAAGCATGTTTTACATTAAATGATACAGTTTTCTTGACGTAACGACGTTACTATAACCGGAGAAAGCGATATTCGTGCCGCGTATCGTGATAACCGCCATATAATGATTATCGTGAGAATATATGATGATTATGCACAAATTGTCTTACAAACGTGATTGCGTCATGGTTATATACCGTGAAGTATTTATACGGGAACATTTGTTTCAAGTATTTTTTGTGTTCTATATATTTTATCTTTATTCATTATCTTTATTCACTAATTTCTCATTGTAATCCTCTGAAAATCTTTTCTAACAAAGAAGCTAGATTTTCAGTAACAGTGAGTATAGTCGATTGAACGCCAGTAGATAAGAGTTCATTCAAAAAAATCAGAATAAAGAACATTGAAGAAAATTTCTTTCTCTTTCTATATCATGAAAAGAAAATTACGATATTAATATCGCTTAGTTTGCGCACTGAGAACAATGGGATCGTACAGTCAGTCATGAACGCGACGGTCATCGATTAGATCGCGAAAACTCCGCTAGGCGATTTTGTTTGGTCAACCCAAGTCCCAATGCGCATCGTTTCTCATCTCACTGAAATCAGGTGGCGCGCAGAATGTGCGGCAAAATCGGGGTCACAACTTCACGACATCGAAAAGTGCATTTCGATCACGCGAGTCGGCCATTGCCTTTTTGCCGCGGTGACCCGAAAACTCGTGTCAGTTTCGAACAAAGATTCCGTTGAAAGTTGGAAGAATGAAAGAGAACATTTAAAACATCTAGGGCTTGTGTAGAATTAAACCAAAAGGATAATAGTAGAGTGAATGATTATGTTTCTATATATCTTATATTTATTATGCATAAGATATTGTCACTCCCTACGTATAATCCTGTAATTCCAAAACGCAAATTTTAGAGGAGAGCAGTTAAAAGTTTAAAGTTTCATATGTTTCCCTAGTTAAGGGATCTTTCGGTTTTAAATTTTTACCTTATAAATATTTTTTTAAATATTTGATGACCATAAAGAACATGAATTTCTAAATGTCATTATGCAAAAAACTGAAAATCTCGTATGTGACACTTACGTAATTATACGCAGGGAGTGACGATATGTACATGGGCGATTTGTTGAATTCTTTCCAAAAAATATATACATAAATATGTAAAACAAATAAAATACGTAGATATTTTTTTATTATAATATTTTATCAATTTTGTTGGTTTGCTTATTATTGTTCTCAATTTTGTATATCTTGTATTTTTCTGAAAACACATAAGTTCTGCAGATTCCAATAAATTCGAATAAATCCACGTGGCGGTCGCCACGATAATGTTAGCGGCCGTAAATTCTTTTACGATAGCGCATTTCGATTTCAAAACTTACGACGAACAAAATGAATTTTATAGCCCGTATACATTTTGAAAAAATTGTAACATGTATATTCTCTTTTGTTTTAAAATTGATGGAAAAGAAAAGAGGATTTTTACTTTTTAAAAACGTCAATTTTCAATATTTACATATTGAATAAATTGTAGAATTACGATTGAAAAAGTACAAGAAAGAAACAATTCTAGCATTTTTACGCGCACACATACACGTATACACGCATATAAATTAATATACTCGCTTTATTGTCAGTTAACATCATAATTACATCACATTTACATTACGCGTATTATATTTCTCAATTATTTGATATTCAAATACACTTACGAATGTATGATATACACGTTTTGAACATTTTTAAAATACAGTTTAACCGTGTTTACGTTTAAACGCTTACTTTTTTAATATTAATGATAAAGAGAGATGTTATATTATTGTAGTCGTTATATAATTGATAACTAAAAAAGAAAAAAAATAAAGAAGATAATTGAAATATAGCGAAAAAAATATATGTATATAATATATCTCAAAAATGATACGTTAATTTCAAGAAACTAATCACTAACTATATTTTTATAATCATTAAGTACATTTTTTCCCTCATTTCAATATGTTTCTGTGTTTGAACCATTTTTTCAGTAAGATTTTATCTTAAAATGATAAGAAAATTGAAATCTAAAATATTATTAAATACGATGTAACATTTTCACACACTTTCTTAAAACTATAGTCAAAGTAGTGCGGCAATGTTCGATAAAACAAGTAGATAAAAAAAGCGTTTTAAAACTTCTTTCTAATAATTTTATTCTAAATTCGAAAATATTGAGAATGAAGAAATGTAAAACTCTCTTTAAGTAGCGTGACTCTTTGATGTAATGGGCTTAGGTAATTCCTTGGCACTCGTGAATTCATCGGATGGAATTCCGGGCATTTCCAACTCAGACGGTAAATTCAGATCCTCTTGCGAATTCACCCAATAATTTGTTCTATGAAAAAATCAAATATTTTATGTAATATTGCAGGTAAAATACATAAATTCTAAATGAGAGACATTAAATTACTAAATGTATTTCGATATTTAACCCTTTCGTTACGGGTGCCGACTATAGTCGGCATCCGCGCGACGACCTGCGTATCAGGTGCTAAATATAGTCGGCATCACTCCAGCGGAGCGGACTGTCGTAACAAAAGGGTTAAAATTAGATAAAGTTGGTTAAAATATTAAAAATGCATAGAAGAATGTTGTAAAGATAGATTTCTTTTGACAAAGTACTCCTTACTTTGATTGTTTGCTTTATCAATTACAATCACAAGTGTACAGATTATATTTTTACACACGTTGCACTTTCGAAGCTTATAGTTACTCGTAATAAAATGCAAATAAAGTTGCATGTAATATACCTGTCAAGTACGTCAGCTGGTGCAAGACTTTCAATGTCCGTCGAAAAAGCTCGTTCGTTTACTGCCTCACTTGTGGCATTATTATCATGGATCGTAAGCGTAGGTATCGTCAGTAATTTATTTTCTCCGTTATTCGTAATCAAAGTGGAATTCCATGCTGAATCTGATGTTTCCACTTTAAGTTTTTCAGATGTTATTTTTCGCTCCTGAACAAGCTTCTCCTCGCTCGTTTGATAATTAATTTTGGGTATTTGCCCAATCATTTCGTCCGGATACCGATGTAGCACGTTTTTCTCATAATAATATTGTCCAGGTCTCTTGGTAACCGGCGAATTGTTCTTCATCTGCTGCACCAATGGCCTTGGAATCTCGGTACTAACTTTAGGCTGAGAAATGTATCCGGAATGACCAGGATGGTGAACAGTTTCGATTGTTTCAGTGACGATCGTTATGCTTTGCACCTTTGTGGGTTTGAAAATAAAGCTTCCCTCTGGTCTGTGTATGTAAGAATTTTTTGTCGAAGTTTCTAACCAATATGGGGTGTTGGAAAATAGTTGATCATCTTTCTGATGATAAATCGGATGACTTGTTGTCTGATAGAGTGAAGAGTTTTGAACAGGTCTATTAACGCTTTCTTGTGTATAAGATGAGACATCCACGGTACTTTGAGTAGATAATTGTGTCGTTTCATAATAAGTCGAAGTGATGTCAAAATACCGATTGTGATTATTGTAATCTGTGGGGAATGAATTACTCGAGCTAGTTGACGTATATTCTTGATGTGGGATGTTTGTTTCAGAACTCGGAACAAATCCGTAAAGTCCAGTCTGCGCAGAATCTTTGATAAAATCGAGCGATTCCTTCCAGGCTTGAGAATTATATTCACTGCTTGGTATGTTAGTTACATGAGAATTGTCAGTATTATAAATTGTCAATTTAACATTTGGTCTTTTTCTATATGCATCAGGATCATCGTGATCATATGGTTTTTCACCGGGTCTTGTTTGATAACCGTTTGAATTCCATTGATTCTGATGCGGTCTATTCAAATTAGAAGAGTAACTTGCATTCGGTTTGCTCAAATTGTTACTTTGCAAGTGTGGATTTTTGCCTGTTTTTTGTGTATCATATGGCTGATGATTCGGCCTGATGGGATCTGGACGTGAACTTACTGGGACCGCAGATTCTTCATCAATCGGATTTTGTGCATGATGCATTTCATTGTACGGCCGCGCATTCGATGAAGGTTTAGGTCTGTTATAATCTAAAGTTTCTTTGTGATATAGTTCATCATTTGAATTATAATCCGGTCGGAAAGTCGGTCTCGTGGTTGTCGAAGGTCTCTGTCCATCGTAACTCGGTCGTATGCTTGCTGGTGGACTAGCATAACCTGGGTTTTGTTTATCGTTCAATTGATAATGATGTTCAGAATTCATCGAAGGCTTAGGTCTTTCGTAAGCGTGTGTTGGAAGCGAATCGTGATGCGAAGATCCGTAATTAATCAAATAGTCGTCAACCTCGCGATCGGGCATTTGAGTGGTAGACTTCTGCTGAAATCTCGTGTAATAAGTGTAAAGAGTCGGTCTAGGATTGGTGGCGGAATAGTTGTCGTAGAAAACGTCATCCTGCGTGAAAACAGGCGATCTGAATCCGTAAACGAGTGGATTTGGATTATTAGGATCGTCGAAAGCGTGAGGAACGTACGGATACTTTGCTAAATGAGGAATAGTCGTCGGTATAGGTTTTAGTTGCGGAAGAAGTGCAGGGAAGTTCAGAGCCTCATTAAAATTCGAAGTCGGTTTAGAATTAGGATGTTGTTGTATTTTGATGTGCGAACCGTAAATACCTTCGTTTACAAAGATAGGTGAGTTCACGGCGTTGTTATTAACCACAATTGTGACGTTGTTGTTGTCCGGACGTCCAAAAGGTCTTTTCACAACGATTCGGTTGTTCTGATTGATACTGGTCTTCACAGGCTTCTGAGGTATAAATGTTTCTTGATCTTGATTAGGAACTTTTTTCTTCAAATTAACGTTTTCTCTTTTCGATCTAAAAATAGTGTCACTTGTTTCGGTTGCTGTTTGTTTGTCTTCTTGCGAATCGTCAACGTAGCTTCTGAATTCTGATGGCCGTTGAGCCCAATATTCGAGATTCAATTGCCCAATGATCGGATCGTCGCAGGATAAACGTTGATTCTTTAATCTGTCCGCCGTGAGAAAGACAAACGGTTGTAAGGTCTCAATACTGTTCATTGTTCGACACAGAACTTGAGCCAGAGTGACTCGTCTGATCTGCTGCAGTTGACCGAGAGTGAAGCTGCTTTCGCTTTCGGGATTCTCGTACCAGAATCGATCGCCGCGTCGTAGATTGCTAAATTGCTGACCAATTATGCAAGCAAAGGTTGGACCGACCAGACCGCCAACTACCGACTTCTCCGCGAGACCGGCCGAATAGAGATCGATATCCTCCACGGACGCGTACAGCGATCTAAATTTCCTCGCCGCGTTTTGGAACATCACTCTATCGAGATCGTCAAAAGTTCTTATCGGCGACAAACCGCACGGCTCTCGCCATCGCACGTAAGGTGGCAAACCATGATCTCTGCCGCGCTGGATATTGAGAGAGGCCAGATCCATGCCGAATGCAAAACCGGATGTTTGAAAAAGATGATTCGTTATCTCCTCGGATATGAACTCGTCTCTCCTTTGACACGGTTGATTTACCAGACCCAGAAGTAGCCGATCTATAGATCCTGCTGTTTCTAGATTTGCGGGGTTGTTAAACTCGTCGTGGATTGAAACGTCTGCGACAAAATTTGTTGTGCAATTAGCTTAATAATTTTCTTTTTAATGAAATTATATACGATCGTGATTACGTTAGAAAAATATTGTGAGCTCTGTCTTTAGTATGTATCAAGTCTACTCACGTGCGCTGGCCACTTACTACGACGACAATATTAAATGTATATATACATATACTAAAGACAGACAATATTAAATGTATATATACATATGTATATGTAGCATGATGCAGCAAAATAGAGATACATCTCTTAAATATTGTTTTACTTTTTTTATTTTTAACACTATCCGTGGATAAAATTTTTCATAATAATGAGTTTTAGGCTCTTTTAATTACAAACTATGTGAAGTGTTGAATGGTTCTAGGAGTCTTACGCTGGATGTTTGTTGCGTAATAAATACACATATACCTATATATATTTTTTATATTATACTTCACGTGTAAATTTTTACACGTTAATTTGAAATTTCAATTTTTAAAGTCATATATATGCTATACTTGCATCACATATATGAGATATCCCCGTTTATTCCCCTAATTTTAAAATATTGCGAAAAAAAACACCTCGGCCAGGAGTCGAACCCAAAATCTCCGGTTTACCGTGCCGTCACCTTCCCAATTCGGCCATCGAGACACTTAGTTCCGGGTTCGACTCCTGGCCGAAGTATTCGTTTTGCAATATTTTAAAATTAGAGAGAGGAAGGGTAAACGGGGATACGTGATGCAAGTACAGCATCCTATATGAATTTAGAAATTGAAATTTTGTTTCAAATTCACGTGTAAAAATTTACACGTGAAGTATAATATAAAAAAAAATATATACATATATTTATTTATTTATTACGCAACAAACATCCAGCATAAGGCTCCTAGGACTGTTCAAAACTTTGCATAATTTATAAAATTTTTATTTTAAATTATAATTAAAATTGCAAGTTATTTCTTAGGGTAAATTATAAGTTATAAAAGAAGAATTTGATTTTCACTTACTATTAAATATAGGCCTATGGTTGCTATCAAATCTGACAAAACTTTGCTGGACTAGCGAATGGCCGAATCGATAAGCCGCCGTGGAAAATGAATTTGCAACGGTGGGATTTACGGTTGGGTCGTACCCCTCATAGTAGCCCTTTTTAAGAACTTCCAGGTCAAAGATTTTCATCACTTGCGGACCTGAAAGGTTGTGCAGCATTTTTAGAGAACACTTTGTCTCTCCTAACACTTGCAAAACTATCGATGATCACGTTATTATTGAGTGAATATACGATTACATAGGAGGAAGTTAGCTTACCAAGAACGATTGGCAGGAATTCTCGATAAGTTATATGTTGAACTATTGCGCCGACGATTCTTCGGGTTTCTTGAAAAAGTTTTTCGTCGCTCCAGTGGGAATTTAGATCAGATAATTCTGTAGCTATTCTGTTGTGCAATCTTAGAAATACTACGTGCAAGGATGTAAGAGCAGGCTGCTCACTGAGACGTCCGTCGCCGGCGCGGAAGCAAGTCGTCGACAAAGATCCACGTTTGCATAAATCGGATTCGCGTTTCGGTAACGAAGATTTTCGCGACTGAATTCTTCCGTACTGCAGCAAACCTGAAATGGGTGTTTCTCTTCAAGACATAGAAATTCTCTTCTTCTCGTGAGATAGAACAATTACGTCTTTTTTTTTTTTTTTTGCTATTCAATGAAACTTGCCGTTTCGGAAAATTCTCAGACTGTCACTATGCATGGCATTACTGCTGTAAACCATGGAGGCATCCAGATAACTGGTCACCTGAGACAATTGCTCCCTAGGGCCAAATTCACAACCCTCTTTAGGAGCCGGTCCGCTTCTGAGAAATTCCAAACACCTTACACCCAAAGGACCGTAGAAGCTATCGCGAAGATTCACTGCTATCGGCAGACACTCCGGATGCTATCGACATTCATTAGAAGTGCACTTTCTAAACGTTTTCTCGCGGAAAATCGAACTATACGGAAGTTTTTTTTAGTGTGAAACAAAAATTACGACGCTTATGAATCATGCAATTGGCGTGAAGTTTTGACCGAAGTATGAAAGATTTAATGCAAATATCAACGAATATATAAATGACTCTTTTAGACAATGTTTCAAACACTTATTTTTAGAGGCTATATAACTAAAACTTATTAATATAGTTGATTGACTCATTACCATAAACTCTGGTGGTTGAAAACCGATACCTCCTTGTAAACAACATTGTGGCACAGTACCGTTAAATCCTCTACTTTGACCGGTTGCTATTAATAAACAAAATTATATACTCTGCATGCTTAAAACATTTTAGAAGAAAAAATGTGTAAGTTTTAAAATACGTGCCTGTCAAATCATGATCTACAAATTGTCCCCACTGCATCAGCATGTGAGTAACGGAAGCCAGAGGTACGTCTTTGTCCTCGTGTACCAGATTAGTGACCTCTCGTGCACTTGGAAGTGGCCTTCCTGTTATTGATCTTCTGATACTTTGAACGCCGTCGTCGTATTCCGGAGATAGAAATCTGTATAAAAAGTAATTTGGAGTAGTTTCGTTAATTTGTTTAATTAGGTAATTCTAAATGTTATAAATTGTCATTCTTTATCTACCTCTGCATCGTTGACATTGCGGAACCCCACCAGAGATGCTGCAGATTATTGCAGCTGCCATCAGATGTCCTGTATCTTAGACTAGCCGGTGGGCATTGTGGTGGATCTCTGCGTGGACATTGTTGTTCCAGCGAAGTTGTTCTCCGGACAAACTTGTTCCGAGATAAAGGCAATTCCAACGGTGCGTTGGGAAATCTGAGAAGATCGCGGAGTGTAAAAATAGATACAAGTTCCGACAAGTTTATTGTTGTTTACTGCAAACCTACTTATTCAAAAACATGGCGGTGCCTTGAAGAGTTGCGTAGCCGAATCTCGCGAGAGCTTTCGCTTCTTCCGATTGCTCGTTAAACGCTGCCACGTATCTCGCTGGATTATCGCTCTCGAGATAAAGACCTATTCAATTTTCTTATTTTTATTCCGCGTGTGTGAGGCAATTCTTCGTGAAATATAAATTCAAAATATTCAGCTAATATAGGATTGTAGATAAAATTATACGTATATATAAAAAAAGTAATTTACTTTCATTTCATCGCTTACCCATCGAATACAATTTAGGTTCCTGGATGTAATAAAGATTGTGCATGGCCTGTAATCCGTAATTTGCGGCTTCCATCAGATAGTCTTCTTTGTGTTCCCAGTTTTCTTGATCGGCGCGACTTTCCGGAGTTTGATTTCCAACTTTCGGGTCGGCACTCTGTGTTTTCGTGATCGCATCGGTCGTTCGGAACAAACTCCCGTTCGACTTTTCAGCGAAGTGTTCTTTTGTTGATGGAAAAATGTTACCGGTGTTAGAATCTTTATTTGTTTCGGCCCCATTATTTGGCTCTTGAAAAGATTTCATTTTCTTTGATGTGCTATTTTTCACATTGGTCAACAATTTCGAGATGGCACTTTTGACACTTGAATTATTCAGCGAATCCTCCTCTGTTCTAACGGGCACGTTTTCTGTTTTTTGATTTTCTTGATACTCTTTCTTTCTTCTCACGAGTCTACCTGCCACAGAGTTTTCCGAAATACGCGGAGTTTTCAAAAATTTATGTTGGATTTCATCTCTCGTCTGACTCGTCTCTTTCGCAAGAATGTACGTGATTCCGTTGAAATCTCCCGGCTGTAATAGATCCATTGCTGCCTTCTGTATCTCTTTCTCGAGCAACTTCTGTTTGTATTTCAACCGCGTTGCATCGACAGGATACGAAGTATTTGCATTGCTTTTCTCGATGTCTGAGGTTAACGGATTGTAGTCTGATGAAATATTTACTCTCTCTCTCGAAACATCCGTTGATGTGGAAAATAATTGTTTCTCTTTATCGGAATTTCTAACTTCGAAATTGGACGCTTGGCTTTTGGCGTGGAATTCGTTTTTATCATGTTGTTCCTCGGATTTAGATGATAACACGCAGCAGAGAGAAGAGAGAATAATGCTGAGATCAAAGCAACAATAAAATTATTAAACTTATCCGATAAAATCGTTTAACATAATGCAATGCATTTTAGAGAGAAAGAGTTTTATAAGTATAAAATGTGTTATTTCTTTGAATAACGTCGTAGTAACCTGACAAGTCGTTAATGTTAAAACTCTAAGACGAAATAGTCGATAAATATTTGACTTCATTCGGTGTCTAATAATTTGTAGGATATTTCGACAATATACGCGCGAGTTTATATTGGTCGTAAAGCATAATATAATGACGTTGAAAATTAATTATCTTACACATTGTACGAGCATATATGATAACGATAATATTATTATTAAAAAAAACTATTAGTACGAAGATAAAATGCCGATACGTGGTAGTAGTCTGAAAGCTGTTTGCAAAGAATAAATTTATACAACAACAATTGACGATGTTTAATAAGATGTTGAAATGTTAAAAAACCGAAGAAACAAAACGGACAAGATGAATCGAAAGTCACTAAATGATCTTGTCGGCACAGTGTGACGTTAGGATCGAGAGAGATGTAACGGGACCGCGAATTGTAGAACAGTGAAGACGTGGAATATAAAAAATTGATAATGATCTTATGTGTTGAGTTGAAAACATTCTTTTGTGTGAATTTTGATAGTAAATATGTAAAAATATCGGAGAAATATTAAAGCGAACACATGTTTACGTTTAATATTTTTGAAAGTTTTAATGATAACAAAATTCGACTTGTGAATTAATCTTTAAATGCAAATTTATAGCCAAAAGCCATTTGTTAAGATATTAATTAAAAAACCTGATAGATAATTTTTAATCTTAGAATAACTTCAAAATAATCTGCAATTTTTATTGTGAAAAATAAATATTTCACTTATCGACTAAGTCGCTAAATAATGTTTAACAATTTAAATATTATTAATAAAAGCTATATCATTTATATCACAACTCACAAGATTGCAAAGTGCATTTTGCTTGATGACATGTTCCTGATAGCACTCAAAACATCCAGCGATACATACTTGTCAGCGTAAAATTGACGAAAAGATAAAACGCAGCGTCGAACAGTGTGACGCGGAAACGAAAGAGAGCAAAATCGCAAAACGGGAAGTTAAAAATGAAAAAAACAAAAAAAAAAAAAAGAAAAGGACACTGGGACGTGCGTGAATCGTCAAATCGAGTCGTCGGCCTTCTCGAGGACGGTTAACCAGGTACTAACCGGCGATCAGATCAGCCGACTGGTCTTATCCGCAAGGAAAGACGGCGCCTCCGGGCTTTACTTTTTGCCTGACATTGGTGTCGTCGTTTTTTGTCGTATTTTTACTGTTATTCGCGGCACCACAACGAGTTATCTTGTTATTTCGACTGTCCATCGTTGATCATCTAGTGAGGGAAGATCGGCTGTTTTCGTTTCGTACCAACATTACGCGATAGGAAGACAGCGGATCTCGCACTTCTTATAATTTCCCTGCTAATATTTACGGATTCTAAGATGTATAGTACAATTGTGTTAGACGAAAAAATTTAACCGAGAAGAATGAGATTATGTTAATTGGCACATCGGTTCGCGCGGTCCATGCTTCCTAGAACAATTATTATTCCTGATTGATAGTCTAATAATTTTGTACTAACAACAGATAGATAGATAGATAACAAGGAGCGGGGGGCTTGTGAGACCCTATTGTCACCTAGATCTAACAACGGTGTTAATGAAATAAAAAATACATATATAAAGTATTTGTGTGTGTGCATATGTAATATAGATCTCTCAATATAATTATTTTAATATTTTTTTATTATCTATACACCCCCCTTATATTATTAAATTTTCCCACGAACACATGAAAACTTTGAAATATCTCTTTAACAACCAAAATAAAACGAATAAAACTTGAAACTATTACAAATTCTTTCTAATAGGCGAAAAAATATATCTAGCGTCGCAGATCTTATTCTGGATTAAGATTAATTGAAGTAATAAATTTTACCTCATCAGTGTCTGGCCGCTTTTTCTTGCGCCTGTAAGCTCGCTATCGCTTTGCCAGTGCCATATAATACTTTTGCGCGAACCTGAACTCTTCTCATGGTAGTACAGGTTGTCCCAGATGTGGACGATGAGCTTCCGGTGTTGCCACCGGCAGCCGTGCCTAACTGCAAAGTGCCGCCCGCATAATTCGCGCCCCTGCAACTCGTGCAACCCTCCGACATTGTGCTGTTCCTGATATTGTCTCGTGTTATTCTTGACAACTTCTCCTAATTAAACAAAAATCTCGCGATATGCACAATTTTAACAAGAATTATTTATAGAGGGTTACTATATATGAAAATAACATCAAGAGTTTTCTTATAGACTACAATCTCAGGTTGATCTAATTGAATTGTTGGTTTTTACTCATATAACTTTTAATATCGTTTTCTGACAATATTTTCTCTGATATTTTAAAAATTTGTTGAATCTCATAATTATTTTTAATAAAGAAACAGAAAAATTTCATTATAATAAAAATTTTTGAAAATCTTTTAGACGTATAATTCATGTTTAAAAACAATTTGTTATTAAGCTTTCTACACTTAATTTTATTAGTATCTTATTATTTATATAGTTTGTTGTAAATTTTTCATTTTTTTATTTGTTGATTCCAATGATTTTAATAATAGAATATTGTTGCAGTTGATATAATAATTAATGCTCGTTGTACTGTTGTCAAAAAAAACTATTTATTCAGTTGATTCTAGTTTCTCTGTAATTTCCAGGTTTTGGTCATTTTTAATGTAACTGACCTATATTTGCACAATAATATTGTTAATTATACTCAGACAAGTATTAATTACAGTTGAGTAACATCATACAATTAAGTGGACAATTTTTTGCCATTTTTTCGCAATCGAAGGCATGTCGACAATTTGTATAGTGTTGTGCAGCGTAGAGCTCTGACCCGCGCGCCGTTCACCATAAATCCGGGAAAATCTGGGTTAATTATACTAATGGCAATATATGGCAAACTTTTCTACCGATAACCTTACCGGAAAAAGGCAAAACTCCGTAAACTTCCTTACTAGCCTTAATGTATTTCCTATGGAGAAATATCGTGAAATACAAAAAAACGTTAATACGATAAAAATGTCCTTAAGATTAATCACGCGATTATTCTTTCGCGCGCACGAATATCATCTAAAAACTCTTTATGTTTTTAGGTACTTTTGAGAAATTAAAGGACAAACGTTTAATTACATATTAAAAATTTATTTAATTTATTTATTAACAATTTTTATTTTTAACAATATTTATTAACAATGAATTTCTATACTGTTTATTAAGAAGGTTTTTAAAAGTTGTTTTAACTATTTAACTAATTGTTTACATATTTTAAATTTTTTTGTTTTGTAACTTTTCTCTTTAACTCTTCGATTCGTTTTTCAACAAAATGCAAAGTTTGTACTTTCGATTGTTTTAGTTATTATATATATTACAGAAAACTTACTAGTACTGAAGTAGTGTTCTTTCAGTGAAATGAATTGAGCGACTCCAAGTCTTATCATGAACTATATCCCAAACTATCCCAGAAAACATCCCCTGACGTCTTCCATTTCCATTTCTTTGCAGAGGATTTTCACAAAGCTCATCGATGTTTCTGGCGCGTATCGATTTAAAAATCTGACGCGTTGCACGATTTTACGTGGATTTTTTTAACATATCGTTTTGTAACCGAGAAACAAATTTAAAATCGGTGACAAAGGCGATTCGCGTATCCGCGTCCACAGTGCGAAGGCGCCGTAAGAACTGATCGCTCGTGTTCCAAATAGCCGGTCGGTTGGCTTCACCGAACACTCGTCTCTCTTTTCTTCTTCTTCCTCCGTGTCGTGCCGATCGTTTGTCGTCAAAGTTTTCGTCGTTGCTGGAATCGTCGTAATCATCATCCACCTCTTTATCAAGAGTAAATGAAAGTGATGAGAATAAAAGATAATTTGAATCAAATTTAGATTCGTTGACATAATGAAAAAGCCACAATTATTAAGAATATTATTTTTACATTACGAATGTAACGCGAATTAGACTGAAAATTAGATGAAAAGAATTAACTCCGATGGTTTTTTATTTGTTTATACGAACATAAATTTTATAAAAATAAGAAATAACCATCAAATAGAGAAGGATATTTATTTAATTAAATTCTTAATAAATTAAAATCTTAATTTAATTTAGATACAAAGTATAATATTGTTAATAGTGACTTTTATTACATATATGTACACATAACACATATATATTGACTTTTGTTGTTATCTCTTTTCGCATGTTTACAAATATCTGATAAAAAAATCTGTATGCTGAAATGTCATACAATCTTCCCTTCCACATTTGCGGTCTTGACTCTTTTGCACGCGACTGTGTGAGTCACGATCATGAACTCCGCGTTAAAGAGGAAAACGAAGTAAGACGAAGAAGTATGAAAGAGAAAAAGTATGATATGCACACAATATACAGTTATTGTGCGTATACCCAGCTGCGATATGTAACCTTCGTTCTATAAAAATTTGTCCGGCGAGCGGTCGACCGGACCTTGTGCCCCGCATAATTCTTTCGCAACGTAGTGCGTGCACGTGCGCCGCGCGCCTGTATAAAATCGTATCGGCCAGCCGCAAGAGCGAAGCTGATCTGTTTTACGGGAACAGGAAGGCTCGGAGTTGCCGGATGTGTGTTTTTCTGAGCCTTAGCGATTCTTAAAACGACACGGAGGGTGTTGCGACTCGCGTTAGCGGAAAAAAGTGAGGTATCGGTCAGACACGAAAAAAACGCGCGTAATGATGGATCTTTTATTTTTTCATCTTAAATGACAAAGCCTCTCTTTCTCTCTCAATGTAAGATTTTTGCGTATAACTTGACATAGTGACGTAGTTAACGGCTAAGCACAACGCAGACTATTGTGTCGGCAAGCTGTTCCTGCAGCCGTCATGCGAAACGAGTTGGCGTAATAATTTGATTGATACCCGCGCGTTGCTCGTTGCATATTCAAGCGTGCTGCCGACTTGCTGCGTCGAAATCGCCATTAATGGAATCTGTTTTGCAAATTTGTGCGCTGCTTTGCGTCGATCCCCACCGTATCGATCATTCTTTGAGTAACATCGGCTCTCGCAATCTCGCGAGGAGATAAAATTGAGAGAAAAAAAATGACAAGTCGTTCGAGATATCGTTCATCAGTCGCGCGGAGCGATCGTTCTTTCCTTCGTGACGCGATACAATTAAATGTCAAAGCGGACTGACTACGACGTTGACCGAATAGCGTTGCGCTATCAGTATCTTGCGAGTGGGTCAGTCAACAACGGGGTCAGTCGAGGGCGAATCCGGACTACAGGTCAACCAATCGCATTCGTTCGCACGGCTTTCGTGTTTTCGCGACAATGAGTATATTAACTGTATACTATAACACACGCATACACAAACACACATACACACATTCGCGGCAGTTAAATTCGTGCTGGCACTACTGCAATGGCGTAGCGTCACTTTTGTCCAGTCAAAAGTAAGCTTCAAAATCGAACGTTTTGATCAGACGCAGCAAATGCGCATTGTTTTTCCGTATTTATACTCCTTACTTTATGTCGTATGTTTTTGGTTTCGAACAAATAGATCGGCTCAAGTTTTTTTTTTTACGTGTAACAGAACTGTGTTGCACGTAATTAGCAAATCTGACTGTGAAGTAAATTACTAACCATTATCATCGCGACCGCGTAATGAATAAGCAAAGCGGTGAATTACCGAAACTTTCTCTTGTTGCTTGGCATGCGCTCTCCTACAGCTTCTATAGCGTCATCCTGTGTAATCAGAATCTTATCTTACACTTATCGCGTATCCGCTTATGAGATTCAGTCAAGTCGTTTAGAAAAATCTGCTCGGCGGAAACTAGCTCGTCGCGGTACATTCGCCGGAAGAATTAAGTATAGGATTATACTCTGGGTAGGGGATAAATAAAGAGTAGGTGGTGGTTCTCTCAGCAAGACGAGAAACAGGACAGAAGTGGGTCAGCGGGACTATCGGTCGTCGAAGGTCCGGGTTCTCGTTTTGCGCGTGTTTGATTCACCGGAGATGATGATGCTGGATGGAAATGGATACAGGTCGTTATAGAAAAGATCAAAATAACAGTAGGAAGAATGCGCTTTAGATACTTTATGTACAAGTCGAGAAACAAAACCAAGCGAATTTATGATGTACGATTTTCTTCTATTTTGGAGTCTTATAATTTATTATTACAATATGATGGGTATTGTTTATGTGTAAAAAGTGATATGCATTATACACTTTGTATAATTTTTTTTATTTTGAAAAAGTTTTATTAACATTACATTTTTTATGTGTACATATATAATATTCCAAAATAGAAGAAAACTCACACCAGTTTTTACTGGTAACAAATAAGTTTGATCAAGGCAAATACAATGTTATAACTTTATTTCGTGCGCTTTTCTCACAAATACATCAGTGTCCCCGTGAAAAAAAGAGGAAGAACACTATCACAACGGGAATGAAATTATCTTTTCTATACAAACGTTAATTTGTGCTATTGTACACATTAGGGTTACGTACGCGTATGTCATTTTTTACGGATTCAAATGACACAGTTTACGATTTTCGTCTTTTTTTTTTTTTTTTTTTGATGTAAGGATAAGAAGGGGAAACAAACGGGAGAGAAAACAAGAATGTTGATGTTTGGATTCCGATTAATCAACTCACAATGTTGTAATTACATTGTGATAAATGGATCGCATAAAGATTCGCATTCTTTCATTTAAAATAATCTTTTTGTTGGTAGTTTGTTCTGGGAAGGCAGGGGATGTATGTGTATAGTCGTTCTCTTTTTCAGAATATTTACAGATATTTCAATAGTCTTTTTTTTTATATAGGCTCGGTGCGTTTCTTTTTTTTTTTTCATCTTGTACATCGTAATACTTACATGCTAACAAATATTTTACATTTAACATCGATAAACACGTAGTGCTAAGAAAATTTCTATCGTCTCTTCGGCTTGACGTGCGCTTGTTAGCTCCCAACATTACGAGTGTGCACTCAGACACAAAAGCAGTAGAGAAGAGCAGATATAGCTGATTAGGTGGTTACGTCTTTCACTATAATAATTATGCTGATAGTTTTGTAAAAATTAATAGCTTAATAGATATAGATTTGTACAAAATTCATTCTATTTTCAAGATTTTTTTGTACTTATGTGTAATATAATGGACACAAGCAGATATATATGTAGGGTAAATGGGGTTATTATAGTCATACGCGGAAAAGATGGCCATAGACTGTAACTTCACCAATAATTGTTTAATGGTGCATTTTTGTAGCTATTTTTAAAGATAATCAGTATTTACAGTAGTTTATGTGCGTACACTATTTAAAATAACAATATTGTGAAAATGATATAATATTTTTATGTAAAGATATGTGTATATAGCTTCAAGAATTTTTAATAAACAAAGGTGTTATGGCTATTGAAGCAAACACAGATGTCGATGTGTGAATAGTTGAATCAATTTATTGAAACTTAGTGCAAAACGTTTTCGACCTTGTATTAGGTCTTTCTCAATGCATTTAAAATACTGTAATAAAATACGTCGCACAGTGCTGTCAAGAATGTTCAAGTCGCACAAGCAGACCCGACCAACACTTTACAAATGGAATAAAGCGAATAATAAATCAGTCGCTTTATTCCATTTGTAAAGTGTTGGTCGGGTCTGCTTGTGCGACTTGAACATTCTTGACAGCACTGTGCGACGTATTTTACTACAGTATTTTAAATGCATTGAGAAAGACCTAATACAAGGTCGAAAACGTTTTGCACTAAGTTTCAATAAATTGATTCAATTATTCACACATCGACATCTGTGTTTGCTTCAATAGCCATAACACCTTTGTTTATTATAATATTTTTACTTTTGATCGCAAAGTTTTACGTATGTCCACTAAAAGCTGCTGTAATGTCGAATAAATTACAGTTAAGCTGCCGTAATCAATATTACATACATAATAAAAGTACATAAAATGTAATGTAACCAATAATTTGTATATATGTATATACATATATATATAGTGTTTCATTTTCATTATTTATTTATAAATATTATGTTATCTTTTCCTCACGCTTCGGGAAAGATGGTCCATTTTTATAAAAAAAATTATATATAATTACATGTATATTTTTTATGACTGTAATATAATCTACAATGTATTTAATCATCAAAATAAAAATGTTTTTTTTTGTTTTTATAGTTTATATAAAGTTGCGTTTCATAATTTAAAAAATACTTATAATTACTAAATATATAATAAAATTACATAATTATAAGTTTTACTTATATCTTTTACGAAAAACACAGGCCATCTTTCCCCTAAAAGGTGAGCAAGATGGCCAATGCATACATTTTAATATTTTATATAATATTAAGTTTTTGTTAAGTGTTTTCTCTTTAATTTCGATAGTTATTATTACTTTAAGCTTCAGTGAAGTGAAATAAAAAAACAATATTAAAAAACAACAAAAATAAAGGCCTGTTTTTGCATTTAAAGAAAACTATGGCCATCTTACGCGGATTTACCCTATATATCTGCCATAATATCAGAAAAATTTTTTTATAACTTCAACATATTTAATTAATTTACCCAATCAGCAATATCCGCTTTTATCACTTTGTCGATAAAAAAATATGTGCACTATATATTTTTGTTTAAACGCAAGTGGCCCCTTGGTACACGATACTACTGCTCAGGAAGCAATAATACTCGAAAAAATTCTTGAATACAAAGCTGTGAAATCGGATCTGCGATGTAAAGGACGGATTTCATAATAGATATCCGATAAATATTCGAGTAAAGTTCTTCGCTTGACAGATCGATATTATGCGAACAAAATAAGAAAAATATAGATTTACATTTGGCGTGTATGTTTTGCTTCTTTAAGCTTCAGACAGTTAATTCCATTAATTCTGTTGTTGTCTAAAACAGACTATTTCTTCAACTATACTTTTCTTTGCTTTTCTTGTATTTATAAATATATAATAACAACAATATATACACACACACACATATATATATATATATATATATATATATGTGTATATATTGTACATGTATTTATAAATATATAATAACAACAATATACACACACACACACACACACACACANATATATATATATATATATATATATGTGTGTATATATATGTATATGTATATATGTATACAGGGTGTCCAACAATTACTTTAGCATCTCTCATAGGCAGGTAGAAAGAGTAAACCTGAGTCAAAAAGTCGTGAACCATTTTTTTCTATTACATATAATAAAGGAGTAATTAGTGAATAAATTAGCGTCGACCTTTAGCCGAACGCACGTTAGTGAACCACGCGCCTGGTGTGCGTGAGCGCTCCGCGCGGCTCACTGACGTGCGCCCGGCTGAAGGTCGACGCTGATTGGCTTGATTTATTCAATAATTACTCTTTTATTATATGTAATAGAAAAAAATGGTTCAGGACTTTTTGACTCAGTTTTATTCCTTCTACCTGCCTACGAGAGATGCTAAAGTAATTGTCGGACACTCTGTATATATATATATATGGGTGTTAATTCATATATACAGGGTGTCCCAGAATTGCCGTACAATCTCTCGTAGGCAGGTAGAAGGAGTAAAACTGAGTCGAAAAGTCCTGAACCATTTTTTTCTATTATTTATAATAAAGGAGTAATTATTGAGTAAATTAGGCCAATCAGCGCCCACCTTTAGCCATACGCACGTCACTGAGAGCTCACACACACGAGGCGCGCGGCTCACTGACGTGCGTCTGACTAAAGGTCTGCGCTGATTGGCCTGATTTACTCAATAATTACTCCTTTGTTATAAATAATAGAAAAAAATGGTTCAGGACTTTTCGACTCAGTTTTACTCCTTCTACCTGCCTACGAGCGATTGTACGGCAATTCTGGGACACCCTGTATATATATATATATATATGTATACACATACACACACGTTGCTCTAATCAAATTTAGTTCATTAAATATGAAATGCGCGATAAGGTTTTGAAATATTTGAGAAATTTATCGCTTACTTGTTGAAATGTATCGCTAACATTGCGCAGTAATATTGTGCGATTGGGTTTAGAATATATTCAAATCACTGCATACTATGATATCATTTAAACACGTCGTCGCTAAATCGCCATTTTTCTCACTTGAATACGTACTACTATGTGTACGTATGTGTGTGGTAAACGACGTGGTAATATATATATATACATTGTGTATAATCTTTGTGTGTGAAACCCTTTATTAAAATAAACAGGGTGTTAATTCATTCTTTTGATTATATATCTTTCTTTTTACTCTATACAAGTTTATTACAACAAATATATATATATATATTTAGAATGATTGTAATGTGAAATAATACATTTAATATATGTTATAATGGTTAGTAGTAAAAAACAAATTTATATACGTTAAGACACAAAATACAGCTCATTTTTTATTTCTAAAAAATAATAATAGCACTAATAATAATATTACTAATAATACTTTTTCTATTATATACAACAACAGTCTATAAGCCTCTTGATCTTAATTATACTAATAATTAACTATATAAAATTTGTTCAAATGTGTCTTATTTCGTCTCATTAAATTAAAAATCTTACGTAATTTACTTTTCTCCACTTCACGTGTAAATAATTTTCTGTTACGTCGCGTGCTGTCAACAACGTTTGTCAATTTTTCTCATAATTAATCGTACTTTTTTAATAATATACTTTCTGTTCTAAATCTTCTTGAAACAATGCTACCAGACTTTAGGAACTCTTCTTTGTTTGTTCTATAAACAGTTATACTCGAGAAAAATATATGTATCAAATTAATCCGTACAATCGAAATTATTTTATTTCCTCTATGAAGCCTGGTAACCTGAGTCTAATTAAGCAGAAAATATCTTACATATACGTAATATCATAAAACTTTTGTCACACATACAACGTACACATACAACGTAAATACTAATTTATATCATAATAACTTTGACACATATAACGTACACAATACACATAGAATGCAAATATTTCTTTTTCTTACTAAGCACACATTCTTTTAATACTAACATATATAAAAGTTTTTTACTGACTTTATAAAGTTATCTTTTACATTCATTCAATGTATCCGAGTAGAGAATTTTCTATTGCATCTTTCTTATACAAAAAAAAAAAAATTTTTTTTAATTTAAAAAAATTTTAAAAATCTTGCGGTATAATCACACATACTTGGATACAATGAATTACCATATGAGGAATAATGAGATCTCAAGCAGTTTGCTTATACTCTTGACAATGTACATATTGAGAATAAAAGTGTGAGATCGGAACATAAAATATACAGTATGTATCTCAAATATTGTTCATTTTTTTGCAACATTAACAGAACAACATCGTGAATTACAGATAATGATCGCAAACTCACGGGTTTCAGATGCAAGATTATTTACACGCGGCCTAAAATAGATTCTTTTGAAAAAAGAAAATATTTAATTGAAAAAAAAAAAAACAAACACAAACTGAAAGATAATTGATAGCTTTAACAATGTTTGAAGAACTATATTAGATTTATTTTCGCAGCGCTAGAATATCAGTTATTAAGAATTCTTTTTCTTGCATAAAATGATTTTATAAATATAGCTAGACGTGTGCACACTTGTACAAACTAACCCGATCACTTGCAAGTGCCTCGTTTACTTGTGCTATAAGTACGCGGTGTGCTTGCTACTATGCTCGAGAGCGGCGAGAACATCTTGTTTCTGCCTAACATACAATCGTCCCTTTTTCCATGGATTTTGCAATTGAAGCGGCTTAAAGTCATCCCTTAAACAACGCTCCCGCGCACCGATCACAGCAACTAAACAGAAGTTTGGTAGCTCTTCGGCCGTATATATGGGCCCTTTTTGACCTTTAAGAACCACAGCCATGTTCAACTGTTTAATGACAAGGTCCACAACTTCCCGCGCTGTAGTCCTTGGCGTTACGTGTAGCTTCAAACTTGTGCCAGCCGCTAAACCAGTCTCGTAGGCCGCGTAAACCTACAGTGACATTAATAGACAAATTTTTCATATTTATTGATGACACATAACACAAGTTACATAACACAAGTTACATAGTAAAAAGAATCATTTAGCAAAATGCAGAAGTATAACAAATTGGTATAAATGCATTCGTACAATTTGAATTAATAAAAACTGTTGAATTGAAATCTTCATATAAATATTATTTATATGTAAGCTATATATACAGGGTGTCCCAGAATTAGTGTAACATCTCTCGTGAACAAATAGAAGGAGTAAAACTGAGTCAAAAAGTTTTATACCAATTTGCTAGATTTCGCAATAGTTACCGAGATCTTAATTAACAAATATCAGCGAATAAGCATGCATCGGACTGTCTTACGCGCTTAGAGATAGCTTCGCGCGCTCACGGTGTTACCCGTGAGCAGCATATGGGAGGAGCTAATATAACAGCATATACTCTATAACATATACATATTAAAATGTAATTGTGCGAAGCGCGCCGGGCTGTCCTACGCGCGTAAGACAGCCCGATGCACGCTTATTCGCGGATCTTTGTTAATTAAGATTTCGGCAACTATTGCGAATCTAGCAAAATGGTATAGGACTTATCGACTCAGTTTTACTTCTTCTACTTGTCTACGAGAGATGTTATTACACCAATTCTGGAACACCCTGTATATGTATATATAATACGCACGATGTGCCTAAAAGACTTTGATGTCGAGTGTGAAGAGAAGAAATATAGAGAGAAAATATACTATAGCAAAATAAAAATAATTAACTGTGGTTTTTCAAAGTGTGATAAGTATCTTTTTTACAAAAATTGGTTGGTAGACTCATTCGGAATTTATTTTATTTTATTTTTTGGTCTTCTAGACACACTACATACACATACAAAACACACTGAGAAAATGAGATATATGTACATTATAATATTATATAATTAATAATTATATAACACGAAACGCTCTGTGCAAAACAATCGAATACCTGTTAGTAATAATTTGTATTTTTGAAAATATTTTATATTGTTATAAAATATTACATATAGATAAAAAAAAATATATCTTCAAAATAGCTATTGCAAACTGTAAAATGATTGCCATCAAGTTTTCATGCCGCATTGATTTTGACACACTAAGCGCGCTATTTAAGCATAATCGGCTAGAGCAAGCGTTGAGAAGCGGCTTACTTAATATGTCCACTACATCACTTGAGAAGACCAACTTGTTTTTAATAATAATCAGGTTAGACTTGTGTTCCCTAGGAAGGAAAAAATAGTTTTTAAGAATTGTAGGTCGCGAGTTTAAGAAGAGTTTAAAATTGCTGAAATTGAACTTGTTGAGACGTCACATCTAATATGCAAAAAATACTATAGAATCTACAGAATCTACTCTGCAAGGTATGAAAGATCAAAAAAATGAAACAAAATTTACCTGAAGAATGCCTGGCAAAGGTGCAGGCATTAATGTCGCCTCGTCCTTCTCTTCGTCTATGTTGTCTTGGGACACAGTGGCCATCGCTGCGACGCTCGCTGTTGGTTTGGACGTTTTGACTTTGATTGAATGACCGGGTTTCAAGCAAACGCTTGAATTTGGCGTCGAGTATTCATCGCTGCTTAACGAGTGCAAGCTATCAGAGTTCGTGTTACTCACGCTTAGCATGCTCGTAGTGTTTGTCATTGCTGTAGAAACGCTCAAGAGCGAACCGCCATACATAATAGGTTTTATACTTAGCAACGGACTAGTGCTAGCCGATGCCGATGTTACCGGAGCCGAACGATTTCGCGGACTTTGTTTGTACTTGGTGAGAATGAGAGTATCCTCGGATTTGGACGGCGGTAGCCGCGTGTTCTGCAGCGGTACTAGATGACTAGCACTGCTCGCTGTGGTCAAATTACTGCTGCTGCTCATCGGAACGACCGATGATTTCTGCGGCTCCGAACTCGTCGACACGTTAGATGTGTTACTACCTTTGCGAATGTATTGTCCGCTGAGTAACTGCTGTTCACTCTTGCTGAATTCCGTCGTGAGAAGATTAGACGTATTCGATAGATTAGGACCTGGCCAGCTGCCGCGGCCGGGACTCGCTTTGACGAGCTTAGGATCTCTAGGCGGTAATTGCAACAAGCTTCGTTTCAAGCTGTTGCTATTAATATTTTTGTTTCTATCCAGACTAAACAGATGTTTCATAGATATGCCAACGGTTTGCGACGAGACCTACGAAAGAGATGGCAAATTAAGTAATTACACGCTAAACAAGAGACTAAAACAAATGCAAAAAGAGTGTTAACAGTTAAATTACGTTGAATTGAGACGAGCCACGATCTCTCGCAAAAGTGATAACATCAATCAGCCACCTGGCACCTTTCCACACTGTGTTCACTTGCGACTGAAGATCCTGTAGTCTCACCAACTTGTCCTTCGCGACACTTAACTCTAAGGAACTGAAGGCTTCTCTGTGATTATGCTGCGCCTGTGCAGTGTCGAGTTCTAGGATACAGCTGAGCCTCGAGTAACGACTGATCACGTCCTTTTGATACGTATTCAAATGCACCATCTCGAAAACTTGAATAGGCAACGACAAAAGATCACCCCGTTGTAATAGGATCTCTCGTGTGCCAGGCACGCAACAAGCAGTTTCTGCGGGCGGCACGGCTATTAGAAACGATACGTCATGCGTCAAATCGATCACTTCTGCGTCGTATAGTCGATGCAGCAGCGAATCCTCCGCAGTGATCTCCATATAATTGAATAGTCGTCGAGCCGTCGCGGCTACTAGATCAACAAACAGTTTCTGCTGTTCCGTGCCTTGTGCTTCATTCGTCACGTTCTCTTTTTCCTCGGATTCCACGGAGGACTCCGATGAACAGATTCGTGTTACTCTCTTTAGATAGTCCCACTCCTCCCTTAACAAATAAAATAACGAAAGAAAACGATAGTTATAAAATATTTGCTAGAAAAACTTAAATTTCTTATAAACGTTAAGACTTACGCGGATACATGAGGATTATCGCGAATCTTCCAGTGTGGCAATACGTTCGGAGATTTTGCTGGAACTACGACTTGTATAAGATCCACGCTACTTTGCATCTTGAGATAACCGAGGTATAAACCCATGGACAATTTTTTGCTGCTGACCTCGTGGTATGTTATTTGCTCTTGTATGCTGGCCATAAGAATGTCGCCAACATTGCTATCCTCATGTGTTATGACCTTCTTTATGACTTTACTGAGCGGCAGCCACCTGCTGTTTAGCACAGAAACCAGTTTTGGTGACTTTATGTTATTCACCGTTGAGAATACTAAAGTGCCTTGAATGTCTCTGATCGGTTTGTAGTACAATTGTCCAAGGTCCTGTATGCTCAGTGCCGCCTGCAAAGATATATTGAATATAAATATCGTAGAATATATATTTCAGTATTTAGTATTTTTACAATAAAGTTTCAGACAATATTAACACGTGCCTGCATTTGAGCAGCAGCTTGAAGCAACTTTATCCTAAAATGATTGGTTGAACTGCTGTAACTCTTTTCCATATCCTGTCGGAGAGATTTGACATCGTCCCAGGTGCAAGCGACTTTCATGAGCCAATGAAAATCATTGTAGATACAACTCGGATATGTTTCGTCGATCTCAATGACAGGCAAAAAGTCCTCGCTAGTAACTAGAACCTTATCCTCGTGATAGAGCAGACACGCGAGAAATACTCCTCGCCTGAGATTTTTCTGAAATTTACTCGTTGCCGTGAACAGCTGTTTTATTGCTGTCTTCTTTTTGTGATTACGCCTTTGTACCGCTGGTGTTTCTTGCGTATATTCAGGTCGTCTTATGTCAGTAAATAGAGTATTTAGTTGTTCCAATCGTCCCGCGAACCTCGGTACTCTGCCGTCTATATCTCTCCAACCTTAAAAAAAACATTTATATAGGTATATGTATTGAATAGGAAAATATTAGTGAAATTTCAGGACACTAATAGATATATCAAAAGAAAAAATAAATATATATATATATATAAAATCGCCCAATTTAAGTTGCTGCAATAACATAGATCTGGGATACTCACTGCTAGGTGTAACATGTGCGGGCGTCGAATTTCTAAATCTGCTGTATCCCTTCAAATTTCCTGCGGCAGCGCGGAAATAATATTTTTGCCCTTGTATCAGACCCTCTATCCGACATTCTCTCTGTTTCATGTCTAGAACTTCTTTCTCGTCGCAGATAACCAAGAAGTCGTCTTGCAAACTCCACTGGACTTTAAACTTAGTGCAGATTGAGGAGTCGTGCGAGTCCGGTTCTTGAAATCTGACTGTTACCGTAGTCGTTCCGGTAACGTCTACCTCGACCAAGGAAGGCATGTCGGGTGGTCCTAAATTATAAAAAATATATAAAAACACTCATATTAGCGAAACACAAATCAAGCTTGTCGGCATATATATGTTTTGTTAATATATAAGACTGTAAATTTCAAATCTTGGTAAACTCACGCGCTTGATCAAAACCCAACAACATTTTTCTAAGAGCGCGCGCTCTTCTTTCCCATAGAGCAAGATGTTTGTCTTCCGCGCTGCCACCGCATGCCGTGAAGTTATTATGTTGCGCGGAAAAACTAGCCCTATGACTGCCAGGTGGTTCCAATAGACTGGTTCCACTACCGGAAGTGCTCCCGCCGAGTTCTTGAACTCTGTGTTCTGCTTCCGAGAGCAATGATGCCAAGTGACTTCCGAGAGATTCCGGAGATTTAACTGTGTGTAATAACATCGGTGGTATTAAAATTTACGTAAATATGTACATAGTTAAATAGACGAAGAAATGCGTTAGTTCGAAAAAGAGATAAGTGTTCCACTTTATATCATTCCTACTGTATATCATTTTCCAAGAAGGTCCTAACGATGTGACTTATCTGAAACGCTAACGAGCTAACGGAACAAATTAAGACGCGAGAAACTTTCGCAAAGATGAATTAAGATCAAGTTGCTGACTTAATAATATAAGATTCCTCGCTTCGCTTGTTGATATTACAGTTAAAAGTAGTTTATTTTATCTTTTTCACTTCCGAAGTAAGAGAGATGTATAATGTTAGATAGACAATAAAAAGAGTGTTAGCGCACGATTTATGGCGTATTCGACAAAAATTTCTTCGCGTAAATTTGAGATTCTAATTTCGCAATATTTCGGACAAGATGCGCAGCCTCGTACGCAGCAAATGCAATTTATCACGAAACTGGAAGGAAACCTCCTGGGAATTCAACAAATGTAAGGCTTTAGACCCGCGTGTAGGATGTTAGATAAAAAGCTCGCTTTTTGTTTTCACATTTCACGGTTCGCGTAGTGTTTTTCGCGCACAATTCATACGGATGGCTTGGTATTGTACAGGAGAAAGCATCGAGAGATGTTTAGATATCGCTATTGCTCACATCTCTCACAATTTCACATTTACACGCCATTCGCACTTGATCGTAATTACAGCCGCGTTCGATACACATTGTACAAAAGGGAACGCTATTAAAACGTCGCGCGCGCGCACGAAAAAAAATCTACATCGGCGCAAAGTTCTCGCTTCTGTCGTTTTTTGTTGCCGACGCGTTTGTATTCTTTATATTTTTATTTTGTCGGCGCAATGCAATAAAGCTCGACGGCATTTTTATTAGAGACTATGGAATCCTAATTGGAATCTCTCGCGGACTGACGATTTTCTTGGGGTTTTTCGCGTGACAATTAGAGAAGCCGGAGAGATTATTTAGCGGGAAAAAATAAAAAGAAAATTCTCACGCAAAGCTTCGGATTCAACGGGATTTGTCACGAGCGCCGTATAACAAAGTTCGCGCTACGGCTCTGCGTCAAGTTTGTAATTGAATTCGATTGTACTTACATCGGTTTCCTTCCTGCGCGCCGAATGCGACAAGCATTTTTGCCAGGGGTCTGTTGTTGCTAAGCACAGCAACGTCCAGCGGCGACAAGCCGTCGTTATTTACGCTGCAAGTGATAAAGTTACAAATAGCGCGCGCTAATAGTTAAATTTATATACTTTTAAATTAATAATGAAGAAGAATAAAATTCTTCGAGGCTCGTAAGTCTTTAAACCGATGAATGAATTAAATTCGGGTTGTTTGAGCCGTTTTGCAGGATGTTTGTGCAGGATGTTGTGCTTAAATATATACATATGCATACACATTTTTTCGCAATATTTTAAAATTAGTTAGGGGGGTATACGGGGTCCTTCATATATACGTGATGCAAATCCAGCATCTTATATGAGGAAAACAATTATTTCGTTAAATATATGTGTATGCATATGTATATATTTAAGCACATTCTCTGCACAACATCCTGCAAAACGGCTCAAACAGCCCGAATTTAATTCATTCATTGGTTTATATACTTTTAGTTTTTGCTAAAACGAAAACACCAAGTTGTGACGTTGTGTGCTCCGCGACGGAGTATTTCGCAATTTTCTTGTAGTTTCTACTTTCACGGCGTACAATATTAAATATATATAGAAAGTAGAATATATATATATATAACTTATTTCACTTTTGTAATACTTATTTCACGAAAGAAAAAGTCGAAATTAAAAATAAAATCAAAAACTGGAACGTTAAGACGCTTCACTTTATATCACGATAAGGCAAGATTTTTACAGAATAAAAAGGCTTCATGGAACTTTTGATAGCAAATTATGTGGCATCGAGAGATCGATAAAGATTCGATGAAACATACGTGTGACCGCATGCTTCTTTCTTGAATTATAAATCGTACTATTTCGCTTACTTTATTCTATCCTATAAATTTCACGTAACAATGTCGCTGCTTTATTTCCTCTCCCCCCTTTCTATTTAAATGAAGAAATATTGCTTTACCTGAAGAAAAAAATCAAAAAATTGATGAGATAACTTTAAAACGTTTAATTACTTTTACTCAGTTTGACTTTAACTACTTTGATGTAAAAGATGTTAAATCAATGTTAGCGAATATAAATTAGTCGATAATTTAGCCGAATTAAATGAGTTTCTAATTATACGTATCTATCGATTTTTCGTTCACGACAAAAATTTGTATTAAATACAAAGTGAAGAATGAATAACTTTTTTCGATTACTTTAATTATACTCAAATGCAAATTTATTTGATACAATACTAATTTTTCTTTCTTACTTGCTGTATAAGTCGGTTGAAATTTGAAATATTTATTATGTAAACGCGCGCGCTTACAATTACTAAGCCTTTTCAACTAAATCTGCTTGTCTACGTGTTAACATGCTCGTTTTAATTGGCATCGATGCATTGTTCGATGTCTGAATAATTCATTTATCGACAGCCAACGCTTTGTCGTAGTGCGCAACCGGAAGGTACCGAAAAGCTACGCTGTATTGCATATATATATATATATACTATATATATAAAAGAGACACATCCGGGCGACAAATCGTGTCGCGATTGCTCGTCACAAATAGAAGCGAGCGACTATTTTCCGCGATATCACGCGCAACCGACTATGAAAAAGTTCAAAAAATGTTTAAGTGCAACAAACCATTTTTTACACATCGATTCATAACGACTTCTACACTATATTCTGTCGAAATTTCATAACACGAACGTTTTTATTCACAGAGAAAAATTACGCGTTACAATTCGAGGCTAAAAAACTTTAGCGTTGACAGATAAAAAAATAATTAGATTTTTCAAGCATTATTATAAATCACATGTATATGTATGAAAAAATTTTTATATTTTACTCAACAAACTTTTGCTTATATGATTCTCTCTTTTTTTGAATCTCTTTAATGGATCATATATTTTTTTACATTATAGTTAACACTATTGATAGTGACCCAGATTTCTCGCGAAATCCCCCGAAGATTCACGTCGAATCGAATCAAGATGTTAGTTCTGTGTGCTCTGTAGTCGAACAATTCTTAATGACGCGATTGACTGTTTCTGCGGCGGTGCACTTCGAAAGTTTCAGCTCGCATATTTGATTAGAGCCCTCCGCGAAGTAACGTGTATCTCGAGTGAACAGCTTCTAGGTCGCGCGTGTGCTTCTTCAAGAGGAAAAGAGGATCGGTAGAGCAGTTTGAGTGCCGCGAAATGTTTTATCGATTTCTAAAGTGAATAAAAAGACAAAATATTTAATTTCTTTTTCTCATGATATTCAGATTCCCAATAACGCAAATGTATAATAGCTGTTTTTCAGGCCTAATCGTTTAATTCATCAATCCTCCTTGTTTTGATAAAAACGTGGTAAATAAATACGTGGTAAATACTCGTAAGTCAATTACATCAATCGTTCTTTGACTTTGATACATATATATACATATATGTATGTCCATATATGTCTAGTGACACAAGTAACTCACCTATTTACGTTCACATCAGTAGACTCCAAAATAGTCCTCGCTTTATCCAAGTAGCCATGTTCTACAGCCGCAAATAAAGCTAAAAATAAAACGGGAACAATATCAAGATTATTACTTTCCATTTTACGTAAGTTTTCTATGATAACCCAAGTTCGATTGAAACGAAAAAAAAGATGTTTGAAACATTAAGAAAATAAAAACATAGAAAATAAAAAAATTCAATAAAAGACAACGGAATACCATGCTGGTGTATGCTGAGGGATTGAGTGGAGAGAGGATTGATATGTATTGACGATAGGTTATTCAGTTGTTGATGGGGCTGTTGTTTCTTCTTGCCAAATCCCTCCAGGAACTCCATCCCTTGCAACGAGTGTAACTCTGTGCGAAGCAAAGCAAATAAATAAATATAAACGCAAACAAAATAAATATTACAGAAAATAACAAGTAAAAAAAGGGATCAAATAAATAAGATAAAGAAACTTGTGAGAATTGGGGGATAATAAAGTATAATTTGCGTGAAAGAGATAAATAAAAATTCTGGTTGTTTATCTTCAGGTTTGTAACTTGGATGTTGAATAAAAAGATTTAAGTTTAGCCAAAGAGAAAAGTACAACTTGAAAAATAAGATAGCGCGAGGAGCTTTTATTTCTTTCTCTTCGAACATCTTAAATTATATTGCAATTTGTTCGTACATTTTTCTCGCGAGTCACTTTCACTGTTAGAAATTTTCTCACGTCCCAGTGAGATGCTTTCCAACATTAACGCAGTTTGCTGTTTTGATTTCACGATAAAGCGCACTTTCTTCTACAACTTTCCACAATGAAAATTTAGTTAGCGTGAAAAAAACAACAAAAAAATATGTCACTTAAAGTTAGGCGCGTTGCATCATCGATGTGATTATAGTTTTTATTATTTATCTCGCGCGAAGTTTCGATTTTGCGAAACAAAGAGTTTACATAGATCGATAATTCACCGCGGAAACTTGAACTAACTTCCTACTGCTTAATTGCGCCTGACGCGCCGCTGACTAATTAGAAACTTATTTTTTGATCTAGCATACTTGATCTTGATGACGTCGACACGAGAACTCGTTCCTGGTCGACTCGCTCATGATCCTTCGCGTCTCTTTTCCTACCGATCGCCATTTTACTTCGAAAACTATTACCCCGCCTGCTCGTCCAGAAGTTGGCAATATTATCGACCGTTCTGATTCCGCAGGACTTCGAAGGACAGGTCTTGACAGCGTCGAGAAACTTTTGATCTTGCAGATAATTCGTTACGCTTCTTTTTCTCGCCTCGTGTACTTTACAATAAATGTTCACTCTTGAGCGATCGTAGCCGCTGAAAGACTCAGCGGTCCTTCGACTCAGGTTTATCGCAGATGATTGTGAAGCTTCGCTCCGTAATTCACAAGGGCAAGGACTCGTCTCGCATCTCGGACGAAATACGTTCTGTGACTCTTCATTTTCAAAGCATTCCTCGTCTTCCTCGTAATTCGCCTTGCGGTTACTTGCGGTTTTATGGGAACCCACGATGACCGTCAAAACGTCTTGTTCGCAGGACACCGCGTGCTCCTTTCCTTTGTGATCTTGTTGTTTCTGCTCCTCTTTCTCCTCTGCAGGTTCGAAGAGAAAACTCGAGACGGAGGAGTCCAAGGAACTGTCTAGCACAAACATAGGATTCTCGTAGGACGCGCATTTGTCACTGCGGTTCTTCCCCTGAGTGTCTTCCTGCGAACTTTCCGTGCTATGTTTTCTACGGAAGATGCGAACTTTCGGCGACTTCACATCTTCGTCCTTCGTCAAATGTTTATCCGCGTTTTTGCGACTTTTACCCATTATTCTATCGGCCAGAGACAGTTTGCTCTTCAAATCCTTCGTGATTTCACGTGGATCCACATCGTTAGCTAACACCGAAATCTTATGAGGATTCGAAGATATTTCGCCATCGACTTTGTTCCCGTCACGAAAGTTTATATCCGCGAGATCTTTAGACGGATCTGAAACTACTCTACTGTTTGACGTTTCTTCAACGGTGTGGATGTTATATTCCTTCTTGGCGACGAAATCATTCGAGATAGGTGAGATATCATAACCGGCGGTCAGTCGCAGATTGGCGTGATTGCGTATCTTTGACATCAGTTTCACAGACGCCCGGAAGGACCTTGATCTTTTTAGGGTCGACATCCTACTACCCGAGGAACGTCTCAAGAGTAATTCCATCTTCGGGCTGCAGGATGTGGAGGATTTGCGAAATTTCATCTGGAGATCGCTCGACTATTCTACTCGATATATCTCGACTTCCTGTCTCCGAGATTTCTCTGTAATCTTTTCGAGACCTCTCAACACGATCACGTATTTGCTCTTTACGTGTCCGTCCGTTTTATTCGTTTTATAAATTATTAATAGCACTAAAAAACCCCACTCTATAAACACTTCTCTTTGGTAGATAGGATCAAACTTTTGCACAAGTTTTTTCCAAGTTTGCGATTTTCTTTATAAATCCGTAAACCAATTCTTTGGCTTTGAGAGTAAAGCTGAAAGAGATCATCAATACGGTCACTTCTAATGCCTCTTTTTGCAATGGCACATTTCTCCTTTATCTCTCGCTGCGCACGACGAGAATGTTACGCATATATTACATTGCAGATTCACCCCTTAGAAACTCCGTTAAAAAATGTTTTTTTTTTTTTTTTTTTTTTTTAACAAACGCGCTTAAGTTCGTGAATTATTCCGCGACTCGTGTTTTCGCTTTGGCTAACAAAATATTTCGCCAACTTGTCATTCTCTCGCGACGATGAAAACTGTTAAATATTTACATGAAGTGTCGGAGAAACGGAAGAGCAGATGAAAGGGAATTAACACGAAGATAAAATAACGTGCTGCGAACGCGCGGACGGACGCGACGCGACTGCTGTCCTCCGAAACGTTTTATTGTTTACTTTATACACTCACACGATTCCGTCGCGCGACAATTGGCCATTATGAAGAAGTGGACCGAACACGGTCTCTTCCTCCTCGACAATTTGTCAGCCCTATAAAATTTATTACCGTCGTCCGTTAGTCGTTAAGATCTCGATGATAACGAAATGTACTTCAAGATCAATGACAAGATCGTTTGTAATCTAACCGACTTGGAGCATTGACATAATAGTGCATTTCTTCCCAACAACCCCTATCGAAAGTTAAACGTAAGCTTCCGTCCACTCGAAAAGAGTTCGTTCGATATTTCTATGTACATCGGAATTTCGAACGAAGATCTTCACTCGAGACTTGGCTCCAACTTAAGCGCGTGTAACGTTCTCAGAAAACAATGTGCATCTAAAAATACAATCCGCGTGAAAATTTAACTTTCTCTCGCTGAAAATTCATTAGCGATGTTATTCTCAAAGCGATGATCGAAGTATCTTTCATGGATCTTAAATGCAGTCGGTTTTTCGCGAAAGCGTGAATGTTCGAGCGTGTTCGAATCGATTGGAAGAGGCAAAAGTGGCCGTTTGCGATACAGATTGAAGCTCATTAGAAGTTAACGAGAGAATCACTGGTCGACCGGGATGATAATAGGGTAATTACGGAGCCTGGCAAATTGTTAGTTTCCATTTGAGGGAACGTGTCACCCGTTGAATAACGATTCTTTAAAACTTTGAATAAAAAAAAAATACGTACAACTATACCATTCGAAAAAAAGAAAGTGCGAAGGCAAAAAGGAAACAAAAATACCCGCAGCTATTGGATGTTTCCTCCTTTAGCGAGCATTAATCATTCTGACAACAGCCATCTCTCTCCCTCTCTCTCCCTTTGGTGTTTTTCTATCTCATTCATCTTGTGCTATACTTCTACGAGAATCGCACGATTGTTATCACGATGGATGGATTGATCTCTTTATGAGAAACGTCAACTCCGAGTATTCCTAAATACGGTCCAAGACCTACGCTGTAAAATTTCATTTTTCTACTTCATCACAAACGGTTGTTTATCCTTTGAGGGCATTGTCCTCGTTATCGAACAACCGCAATACCGTGCCTCTATCGCAATACCGACAAGCGACCATCTACTTCCTTTTCCAGTAAAGAGTTCTTTGTGCTCGCAATTTTTTGCGACAGAAACTTTATGCATACATTTGTCAAATTTATTCAATTCAATTTCTGTTCCCGACGTGTTCGAATCTAGTCACGCTAAGAATGAACGCTAAGAAAATCTCGTTTGTTTTGGAAGAAATTGCAAAAAGTGTAGAAATCTTCTTGCCGGATGCAAAAAAGTCCGTATAAATCAGAAGAAATCAGGCTGCAATCCGACATTACCATCCCGAGTTAAAAAGTTGAGCAATAAGTGCTGCATCGTCACAGAAAATCTCTGAAATCTACAAGAACGTATATATGAACGAGTCGTTTATGGTTATGCAACGCCTTCGTGCACAACTGGGAGGCCAACCTCGCAAGGACGCACGTGACTACGTTCACCGTTTGCCGTTCGAATACCACCCAGGCGGCAAGTTGACCGGAATTGAGGTTTTCTCGTCGTGCTTTCCGAGAGAGGAGAAAAGTTGCCATGCAAACGCACGCAGATCTACCTGCTGATCACAGAGCAAATTCCATTCCGTCGGACCGTTTATAAACACATTGAATTGCACTTTCGAAAACAAACGTGTAACGTAACGTTATCTTCTGTCGTCGTGTTCGCGCGTTCCTTTAATCCTTTTAAACTTGATTGAATTGTTGCCGATTGAATCATCAATCAATTGAAGTAAAACATCTACTTGTTGATGTTATATCGCGATGCGTACAATGCCTCTTTAAAACTTCTTTATTTCTTTAACATTTGATTGATTTATATTCACTTTTTATATTTATTCATCGATGATCACACAACTACTTAATCACTTTGCATTCTTTTTGCTGTTAATTTATGACATCACGTCGTAATTTTCGATATCGATCTTAATATTATTATTGCAAAAGACATTTTCTTTTTCTAGACAGAGAGACACTCGAACTACAGTTAAATATTGCTGGTCGTAAGACAAAATAACGAGCTTGAGGGATTTACCGACGGACGGGTCCACGGGAGTCGAACCACACACACACACACACAAACGCGTCGTCACGTGCGCGCGCACTTTTTCCGACCGTGCTGTTGCACTCGAGTCAGAGCAAGTCGGAGTCTGCCGGCGTTTGTAACGAGGCGGATTTTCTTGGCGATGGCAGGTCTCACTTTCACATAACGCTACGTATTGCCTGGTGATTTTCTTTCTTTCTGCCGGCACTCTCAGACTCTGTGCGAAAATCTGACCGAGTAAATCTCATTCGAAAATGTCACAATTTCGCGCTGTAACACTCCCGTGAAACGCCATCGATGTGGCATTACTGGCGGGTTTACATATATGCGACCCCTCTGGTCCGTTCCATGGCGAGCAAACAGCTGTCGTGTCTGGGCCCCCTCCATCAACCGGCCGTCGACGTTCTGCGGCTTCGAGAAAGAAAGAGAGAGAGAGAGAAATCGCCTAGGCTTTTGGCACCGACGACCGCCGCGCAACGAGCCAACTTGTCTGACTTTCTGATTAGGTCGGGCAAATGAATAGCCTGTGTTTGCTGAATACTCTGTGTAGACTCGACCCAGAGGCTTGATCATTGACATTGTCGAGAATAGAAGCAAATATTTTCATAATTAATCATGCAAAATTCAATTTTATAGTTATGTCTGTGTTAGTTATTTTGTCTCCAGAATGAAAAGTGACGATATATTCACAAGTTTTAGAAATTAAGTTTCCATTTTATTTGATACACAAATTTTTAAAAAGTGTTACGTATATATATATATATATATATGTTAGCGTCAAAACCCGAAGTCCGGGCAGTTTTAGGATTGACTGGTCAATACCCGAAAAAAAGGTTAGGGTTAGGTTAGGTTCGATTTTTCGGGCATTGACCAGTCAATCCTAAAACTGCCTGGACTTCGGGTTTTGACGCTAACATATATATATATATATACCTAAAAGTACTTAATGAAAATAAACTTTAATATAGTGTTTTGGAAAACTCTTGAGTAGGCTATAAGAATCTGCAATAAAAAATAGGAAATTCCATTTAACAAAATTGATGTGATCTTGACCTGACCTTGGCGGCGCGATCCAAAGTCACAGTAATACAATTAGTAAATAAATCTTTTTAAACCATATTACTTTTGTCTAAAACACTTTTCTGTAAAACTTATATTTTCTGAGATATTCAGGTGTTCCAATACTTTTTTCCATCCTGTACATATATATATATATATATATACATATATGTATATATATACAGAATTTAGCAAATATATAAAAGAATTTAGCAAAGCTAAACTCAGTATTAGACGTAATTTCATTGCTCTAATTAAGCGTTGACGTCAACCTGTATAAACACCGAGTTAATATCATGTGTGAAATTAGAACGGAAGAGTTACCTCACGCGACCTTAAGCATTGCCAAACTCCATATTAGTCTCATGTGCTATATATATATATATATGTACATGCAGTATACGTGTGTACATAATACAAAAATTCTCGATCTAGCTGTGAGAGAAAAGTCTAAAAATAAAAATTCATTCGTCAGGAAAACATTCAGACGACGTTTTCAATAGACAATAAACATGTCATAAGCACGGTTTTTTTTATAAACCTGTCATTTTTGCAAAAAAAAGCCGGGTGCGCGCTTGAACTTGAGATCAAGAGGCAGTTAAACAACGCGAAATTTTCAACAATGTAAAGATAACGTTAAAACTCATTTGTTCGATGTGCATTATAAATATCAAGACATTTTAAGACTATCTGCAATTTTTCTATCTACTGAATTTTAGTGAGAGATAGAGAAAGATGTGCGTTTTCTAATTCTCTTTTAAATATAAACTTTCATGCAATTTGGCGCGCATTGTCTGTTTTAATAATAGACTTCGTCAACAATAGGTTAAAAAAAAGAAAAGAAAAAAAAACTGGAAAGTGCCAAAAAGTTCATTAGTGATCGCAGTGTGAAATCTCTTCGCTGAGAAGTTTAGCTATGTATTGTTTCGTGGGAATTTAATTTCTACTTGGGAAGGATGTGTGATAACAATGCCCAGAGGTTTGTTCGCATGGGATTGTAATACAGGACGTAACAAAGTTAGCCACGAAACACTGATTTTTCATCTATTATTTATACGGAAGTTGCATTCGCAGATCTATGATATTTAGATTCTCATTATGTTCCGGGAAAATAATGAAGGATCCTTTTCATTACGTTGTCTTGAGGTGTCTCGTAAATAATGCTTGTCGCACACAATGGTGATTTTTTCGTTGTTTAATAATAATCTTATTCTCATGGCCAACGTGAAAACATCAAAGCAGATCGTTGAAAACATGATAAAACGAGTTGGATATAAAATCTTTTACGTGCAGTGTAGCTGCATAAAAATGTGACGTAGATCTCGTAATTTAGTTTTAATTTTAGTATCTACGTGTCTTTTTAAAGAAAACGCGCGTTACGAGGAAATAACAATCTCGGATAAAATTTGAAAACCATGGGCATATTCATGAAACATTTTTTCTTTTTCGCCATCAATTCAGGAACATAATAACGTAGTCAATTGCTCTTTGCGAATGTAATCGCATCAATCTAATGCGCAGTTTTTTTGCCCTAGTTTTCGGTTTATTTTTACTTGCATACATATGCATGCGACAATTTCATACTATAATTAAAAATTTGTTTACAACATATCCAAGGAACATTTAAGTTATAATCTAAAAGAACAGTCAGTTAAAAATTTAATTTCTACATATTTTTGTTGTCTCTCCTACACAACAAAAGAAGATTGTTCAAGATCCATAAAGTTTTTTTTTAACTTACATTTTTTTATGCTATTCTGACAAGCTGCGAGAAAAGCTTGGCAAGTACTTTAGCCTGTCCTCGTTTATTAATTATCCGAGCGTCATTATGTCACGAGAAGGAGAGGAAAAAAAGAGCCCTATATATCCTGTTGTTTACCTACTTTATTGAAATCATATTAAAGTTGACCGTCTCTTACACTCGTAGTCTCAATTTTGCTCCATTCACGACGTGTATGTTTGTTTTATTATCAAATTATCTAATTGTAAGATTGATACGAGTGACATGATACGGTTACGTAAAGAAAAAACTATCGAAAAGAATTATTACGCAATTCAAGATTCCACAGAATCAATGTACTTTAGTTCAAGTTAATGAAAAATTTATTTATTGTATTACTTTTAGACAAACTACACTTTGAATTATTGTAAGCAAATGTTTATATATATGTATAATTTATAAGACTTGTGCGCAAAAAAATGTGTTTTCCACGCGTTTGAACAGTGTCTCGGGAATCGTTCATCAATGCGCGCAATCGATCGGGGTGGAACGTATTGTCCGCGTCTCGGCAATGAGACACAACTATACATACGCGTTACCCACACGTCCGTATGATATTAGACGGAAAATATGACGGTATACCGCGCGAACGCAGCGTATGCAATGATGCGGAACGGATGCACTCTTCGTGGAATCCATTTCCAACTGACGTTGAGATATATATGTATGTGGCACTGTCAGGAAATTGGAAGTGCGCAAGGACGCGCGCACGCCCTCAAGTGTATAAAAAATAGTCGCGTGTAGAATGTGTCTGACAAGATGAGAAGTAACGAAGAGATGAATTCGGAGGTGACAATCCAACATAGAATGTCAGAAAGTTGCGGCGCGCGACATTTCGACGTTCGTAGATATGTCTTTTAATCGTGTATTCAGTATCGCGCTAGCAAAGATTAAGTAATTCGTTCAGCCCGGCTTAGCGAAATCCGTTTAAACAAATGGCTCAACTAGTTTCTGTGTATCCGCGTCAATAATTTGGAGAATTGATTAAACGTGTTAATTATTTGACGTAACTGAAAACAGAATGGAAGACCTGCCGCGCGAAACTCAGATCGATAAGTTTTGAGTGCGGTTGGAACAATTTTACTGTGCTTGAATTCTTCACATTTAAAATATAATTGTATAAAACAGTAATAATAATAATAATGAAATAAAACCGTAAAACAAATTTCACTTAATTTAATACATTCTCAATATCTTCCACAAAGTATATGATTTTGCTAGTTCGCGGAATATCATAAACCAACTGATCGTTAATAAGTTTCCAGACTCAACGTTGAATTAAATTTAAATAAATTGAGAGCTCGGGGCGCACTATGGATGTGAACGACCGAATAATTAAAGAATTAATGAATGCCACAGAAATACGACAAGACATCATCGACATTCTTTGTCGCTTTAATGGACTCTGAAACTCGAGACACTCCGCACTTGCAAGTTTCGGATTCTCTGAGGAATTTTCAAGCTAGATATGTAAATTTCAACAATTGTTCTCCTCGATTCTGGGAATCGGGTCGCTATTTCTGCACGTATGAAGACCGACAGCGCGATTTCTTCTCCGGGTCATCGTATAGAATTTAAAAACCACAGCTAGAAACCTGTATTTAATAATACAAGTTGATACTTTAGCGAGCTGTCACACAACACTACGATATAATGAGCCAATATATTTTTGTTTTTCTAAAGAATAAAATTTATCCACGATGTGAAACTACTGATGACGCTATCTATTCGTCCTTTCGGATATTTATCAATCATCAACTCGTACTGCAAAATTATATAATATATTAAATTCCACTTCTGTGAAACCAGAAACTTTTCCTATGCTTATAGAAACATGCTAACGATACTCGTTTAATGACGAGATAATTTTACTGTATGAAGAGAGAGATGATTTGCAAGATGAACTTATAAACAACTACGCAACGTCTCATTTGGTTTTGTCCCAATTGGGTTAGTTATAAAGTTTTGATAAAAAAAAAAAAAACTGAGAAAAATATAAATTTTGATAGAGTGCATCCAAAGCAGAAGATAATTTATATGCAACAGCTGTAACGATATAATTAACGTCATAGCTACAAGGCTTTATTGTACACTCATAAACTTCATTCTCTGCGAGAATATTACGCGTAACTACGCCATACCAGTAAGCAATTGCAAAGCACATCCTCTGAAAAAAATTTCCACTTACTATCTCATTGTATTCTTATGCCCAACAGCATATTGCATTGCAATATGTAGCAATTTATGTTTATTTTATCGCTATTTTCAATACGCAGTAATATATTATATTACACACACACACAAATGTGTACGTGTGTGTAATAGGAGCAAAACAATGTGCGAAAGTAAGTCAACTCGACATGTTGCTGTTATTATGTTTACATCAACTATGTAAGATCGCAGCTTTAAATGTTACGAAAATATCTGGAAAAACACATAATTCCGATTGAAGCAAGTGTATTTTTAACGCCACGTGTCAGCAGAAATGAATATATATAAGAGTGTTTAGCAAAATGTAGGAGGTACAGTTCCGATATATGTCATGTATTTGAATTACGTATTTTACACATCGCGCTGAAAATCCGATATTTTATTCGCGCTGAACGTGCTTTGTAAAAAAAAGTTCAGAGTTTCTCACACATAAATAATAAACTAGAAAATAAATTAAAGATCGCGAATTGTTTTCAGAAAACTCTTGTAAAATAAAAAATTTCGAAAATTTACTGCGCACATTTGCAAAAAAAAGAATAGTTAATTATTTATAGTAAATAATTAATAGTAATAGTTACGTTTATTTTATACATAGCAGCCTTTTGAAGCATCAGTCTATTTTCCTTTCTTTGGTAAGATCATTTTTAACTACACTATTTTAGTAAAATTTTATGTTCGAATAAATTGTGCGTAGAACGTGTCAAATATTTCAAAATTGCACTTGAAAAACACTTCAAATATTTACAAATTCGCATCCGCCAGCAATGATTCTTACACCACCGTTGTATTTGCATTTTGCAGTCGTTGCCACAGCCCATGGTTTGTCGTTGCATAATACTTACACAGACATCTCATTTAGAATTGTTTGGAAAATAAGCGTGGAACGAAACATTATATTTAAGAACACAAAATTATTTCCCCGATTACACAATAATCATTCGCGAAAGCAATTATGCGTAAGACTTAAAATTATTGTATTATATATTTTTTTAAGTTTTAATTTTATTTCATTACTGCTTAGCAATGCAAAACCATTTAATCGATTTCATATAGCTGACACTCTTCGATAATTTATTAATTCGATAATTTCACGGAAGACATTAATAATGAAATATGTGGCGTTGGAAATTTCCTAGCAAAACATGATTCGTATATATTCATTATGAGATTGTTAATACGATAATTGTATTATTGGGTGCGAATCGCAATGAATATTTTGGGTTTCAAAGTTAGCTCGCTTTATGTACACATTTATTCTCTGATGTTTATACGAATAGTGATTACATACATATATGTATGTACAGAGAGATGAAATATTTTAGTATCTATAAATTGCGATGTTGTCTCGTTTCGATGTATGTTACTAAATTGAAATTGGAACCTTTATATATATATATTAAATCGAATAACTTTCGAATCGTTCGCGCATTATAATCTGTTTTTCGTGTTTTAAATAGAGTTGCAAAAACAGCTCTCAAGTAGATTTATAAAAAAATTTTTGTTTTATACTTAACTAAGATAATTTGTGTATAACATAATAAAAAGATTTATAAAAATATAATAATTACGTAATGAGAATTTTCAGCAATTGTCAGTCACACAACAATGTTTAGTTTATTATAACCAGTACTTTTTCACACATTATAACTGTTATTTCGGTAACTACATTTATTGTTTCAGAACACACATATGTTGTATTTAAATTTATATGACTAGGAAATAAGAGTCTACAATTTTGTGTTTATACTCGAAATTGCATTGCGTGTACATTGGCTGTTGTACTGTTCTGTACAAAAGAAGTGATATGTGTCGCGTGCACGCGTGTCGGGACATAGACATTAGATTCTATACTGAAGCCAGAGTGATGCAAACTTGATCTGTCAGATACAACAAGTGACACATTGCAAAATTGTAAAAATAAATGCGGAAGCGTCAGTCGATATTTGAAGCTTATCAAAATCAAAATGTCAGAATACGGTTGTAAATGTGACGAATCTTTTCGTTGCAAATAGTGGAGTGCAGTAAGATTTTTACCTCGGAACCCAGTTATAGTGAATGAATTTTTGTAAAACTTGTTTTATTATATTTTTAATAATGAGTAGTAAAAAGCTTACCATTAAAAATTTCTGCTTATGATTATTTAATTATTTAAACAAATAATTTTAAAGAAAAATATATTGTTGCAATAAAGTCACTAGTTTTTTTGTAATTAGTCACAGAAACGTAAAAAAACTATATTTTTAACACAATATATGTAAATATTCAAATTTATACAAGTTATATATGTTAGTCCTGAAAGTAGTTTCGTTTTAGAAGCTATATGGCGTGGAACGTTGTACTATGTATTATTGGCTGTGTATATTCGTTGTTTATTGTTTTTGTGATAATAATTATATAAAAATGATTTATAAACAATTTTTTGCAAGCGCGCGTTGAACGTTTATTTGATATTTATAGAATAATTAAGGAATTTAAACGTACAATTTTATTTAAACTATACAATTGTTATTTAACCTGAAAAATTTCCTTTTTGCAAGTTATGTTACCAATGAATCAATCAAATAATAGTAGTAATTTAGATAATATTGAAGAAAATCTCTGATTTATATATATATATATATATATATTTGCGAAGGACTCGGATCGAGATTAAAGAGTAGCTCGGATTTAGGTGAAATTACTCAAATAACAAGAGGATTGGCAAATTTAAAAAAAGGTTCTGAGCAAAGAAATGATGGGCTATTGGAATATTTAAATACCTGTCACTCTGCATATGCTCACACAACATGTCGACAAAAATATATCAATGTTTATAAAAATTCAGAAAAAAAAAAAGACTCGGCATGCTCTCCACCAAAGAAAAGACTACGAACTTTATCATCGAGTGGTTTTTTGATTGGAAAAACAATTGTTTTATTTGGAAAAAAGCACATAAAAAAAAGAGAAAGAAAAATAAAAAAGACGCAAGATTCACGAAAATCCATTCACTATAACCGAATTTCGAGCTTTTTGATTTTTTGTGTCTAATTGAACTCTACTAGTAATCCCGATCCGTGTTTTTTGCAAATAAAACAGAGATTTTCTTCAATATTATCTAAATCACTATTATTATTTGATTTTATTATTTTTTGATTAATTGTTAACATAACCTGCAAAAAGGAAACTTTAGGTCAAATAACAATTGTACAGTTTAAATAAAATTGTACGTTTAAATTTCTTAATTATTCTATAAATATCAAATAAATTTTACCTTCACGGCTCGCAAAAACATTGTTTATAAATCACTTTTATATAATTATTACCACAAACAACAATAAACTACGAATATACACAGTCAATGATATATAGTACAACGTTCCACGCCATATGACTTCTAAAACAAAACTACTTTGGCTGCGGTCCGTTTTATGCTTAAGCGCACATTTATCTATAGTATACGTGACACATACTACAGTAAATGCGTGATTAAGCATGAAAAGACGGATCCCAACCGTTCAGGACTAATATTACGATTGTCAGGACTAACATATATAACTTGTATAAATTTGAATATTTATATTATGTTAAAAATATGGTTTTTTTATATTTCTGACTAATTACAAAAAAACTGGTGACTATTGCAAAAATATATTAATTTTTCTTTATAATTAATAATTATTTGTTTTATAATTAATAATTATTTGTTTAAATAATTACATAATTATAAGCGTTAATTTTTAATGGGTAAACTTTTTACTACTCATTATTTTACAAATATAATAAAACAAGTTTCACGAAAATCCATTCACTATAACTAGGTTCCGAGGTTTTTGATTTTTTGTGTCTAATTGCACTCCACTAAAACTCTTGCATAAAATATAGTTGAGAACGGCATAAAATAGTCAATTTTATATCTCGTTGTTTTATATTTTGTCTTTTCTTTTCAAATTTTATATGCATTTATATGCGTATATATATATATATATATATATATACACATATATATTATAAAAGGAATGTGTTGCACGAGTTCCGTATCAAAAAGCTTTTTGATACTTTTTTCAGTATTCCATGTTTTATGAACACGCTAGTAAACGTATATAAAATTTGAAAAGAAAAGACAAAATATAAAACGACGAGATATAAAAAAAGTGACTATTTTATGCCGTTCTCAATATATATGTATGTTCACGGAGTTCGGAAACGCGATGCGGTTTAATGCACCACTTGGTATTCATTTTATAATTTAAAAGTTAAAAACAGTTTTTACCTTTTCTTTCCATGCTCTATAAACGGAGTTATAACGATATAAAGTTCATAAATTTTCGAATATGAAAATTTTAGGTAATAACGTGTATATCACAAGTGTCATTGTCGCTAGACATTCGTAGTGTCTTTTCTATTTTCGACACTAGATGGCGACACTTTTACTACATAAACATCTGCTAACCGATCACATCTATTGTAAAGACTGCGTTCCGAAATTCACTGCCAGTACTGAAAATTTGTGATACATGTCACAAGAACTATAGATTTTTACTACTGACAGTGAAGAAAACGGAATGCAATCATTGGCTGCGTTCTGAAATTTACTGCTGGAAATCTATAATATATGTCACGTGAACTGTGGATTTTCAGCGCTGACAGTGAACAATGGAACGCAACCAATGTCTTGCATAACCTCCACCACGTGTTACTGACAATTCTAAACTATGGTTACGTTCCCATGTTTATTGCCAGTGAGAGATAAGAATCTGTAGTACAAGTTACACGTAATATATATTGTTAGTATATATTGTTAATATATATTGTTAGTACTATACTTATATACGTGTGCGTGTGAACAACTACATTTCAATTACATTATAACTCTTTCAACAGTCAATAAACTGTAAAAGTGACAAACGTTTTTTTATCGTTAAATAAGTGTATAACGTTATTATCAACGTCCAATTTGCGATGACAACAGACGGAGATTATAGCGACAGGACAATTTTAATTCATTGATTATTAAAAGTTCACTGGAGATGTCGATTGAATTACGATGAATTGTGTTAGGTTGCGCGATTAACTATTGGACATCATGAGAGATCTCGCGTTTCACAGATAATATAAATTACACTTCGTCGAGTCATTACATTCTCATAGAGGTCATTAGAAGCGTGTTATAATATTCCATATCATACTCACACTTTCAGTCAAATCCGGTGCGTCGCTCGATCGTGACTTTATCACGTCCGAGTTGAAAGTAACTTTGCCTTTAACGAAGCGCGGAATGTAATTTCGTTATCGATTTGCAGTACAGAGATGCAATTTCGTATTGCGCCGGGAACACTGTGGAAAGCCGCAAAAATGAGGCAGAGCTTTTCCATCACCAATGTTGTCAAAAGAAAATACATCAAAGTCGATTAACTACGTGGAATGGTATTTTCCACGAACTTGTCAACCTAACGCACACAACGGCTATATTGCATACTTTAGTGAAAGATTTTTTTTGTTTAAAAGTATGTAAAGTAAAAAATGTATGTAAAACAAAAATTTATAATTTTATAATTTTATATGTATATATACATATATATATAAATCATATAAAGAGAGTTTTAAAACTTTTGTGTATGAAATATTTAAGAAATGATTGTACACCGCGCGATTTTTATAATAAAACTGCGCTGCTTCTCTTGCGCAGATCCTCACGATGTAAAGGAAGGACACGAACTAAAACGAAGGTAACAAATGTACTGTGCTGTTAAGCATGACATCGGGACAGGTGAGTTCGAATTTCGTTAGACCTCAGGACCGTACCTACTGCAATGATTCTGATAGATATCAGAATTAAGTCACTCTATATATAAGATATTGCACTCTTTGCAGATTTTGCTACTTGAATTTTGCAATATTTGTGTTATCATTTTTTAATAATCGAATTGATTGATATTTTTTAAATAGAAATTTTATGGCAAATTTTTTTAGCTTTTCAAAATATCTTTAAACAATATGATAGAAACGCATAATAGAAATAGAACCACTTGAAATTAATCAATGAAATTACGTTTCTTACTTAAATTTTATTACAGTATGTTTTATATATAATTTTTAATAATTCATGTTATAATCTAGTACCTTTATCGCAGTGTCTTATTATTACATGTTTTCGCGGAAATATTCTCTTGCTTCGTAAAAGAATTACCATGGTTACTCATCGCACGCTCATTTTACGGTACGTACGGAAAAGAAAACCTTTATGTTCATTTTTCTATGTAAATTTCATTTTTTTAATTTTTCTGAAGTAGCGTTTGTCGAAAGCGATAGCAGTAAATGCTTATTTTTCTACTGCTTATACAAAATCATCGGTACACCCGTTATATCGGGGATACCTGCATCGCAGGTGCCGCCCTTTTCCGGAGTATTTTTCTCACTCATACGGCGACGGCGGGCAGAAGGGCGAACAACGCGAGCAAACTCGTAACGGAAACTTTCAGAGTGCTCGTAATTTCATGCAGAATTTGAAAAGAGCGGAAGTAGGACAATTACGATGGGAGGAACAATCGAGTCCTCGTGATTTCCGAGCACGTTAAACCCGTTTCCCTCCTTTAAGACATCGCACGTATGACAATCTCACGTACTATCGTGCAAGCAAGCGTATAATTAGAGAGATCTTGTGAACTTAATTATATCCGCAAGAACACAAATGTAACTGGGAAAGAGACTCTCAAAATCTAACAACAAAAACCATGAAACACTGTGACGTTGATAAGAGATAAAAACGAAAAACTGCTCGGTTCTCTGCCCTTTTTATTGTGCTTCCTTGTCTCGCATTGCTGACAGTGCGGAATGAAGGAGTTTCCCATGCGTGAAGATCATTCCCGGATTCTGAGTAATCCAACCCAACCTGCTTGAAATAGGGCATCTCAACGTAAATTTATGAGAAGATGAGAAAGATAGATAGAAAAATAGAGAGAAAAAAATATAAGAAAGGATCCATTTATAACTAGAAAATTTAAAGCAATGCGACGTAAAATTTCTAACAAGAGAAATATTGACGTAAAAAAATGTATTTTCTACGGAATACGACACGCGATTTCTGAGGTGTCAATCTTACTCAAGAACAATTTAATTAAAGATTTAATTACATATGCAAGAGAAGAGAAGTTGACGAACTGATGCTGATTAAAATTGCAATTGTTCGCGTAGTTTGGTTCTTATAATGTAATTTTGATCAAATAAAGAAAACAAACTCATTTTAAGGAAAATTCTAGAAAAACGTCATTTCTATCTGATCACACACACACACGATTCTTCGATAATTTGTGTTGAGCACATTTACATAATTTGATCTTATGGGTGTGGCTTGCGCAATCGATGCATAATGTTAAGTCTTCTAACTTGACAGTAATTGCTGTTTTCATTTTAGACATCGGTATTGAAAGAGCAGCTCTTTATAAAAGTTTAATTCCGCATAAAATGAAAACATAAATACTAGTATAAGACTGTTCAATTATCACGTCACCATTTCTGTGATGTTTAATACCTAGCTCCAATATTATATTGAATGTTTTTTTCAATTACACTAGCCAACGTAATGGATATTTATGTGATTATTGATATAGACTACAAATAATTCTAAAAGTAAATTATTTTTTATCTGATTTAGAAATTGCTTTCACTCAACGTACATAAACATGTTACGAATCACTTTCCTTAAGGCTTTCTCTATTATCTTTATCAAAGTTCTTTCAATGTCTTCCGCATCGTTGTGACACATTCGAAAACAAACAACAAAATTGCCATCATCTGTCTTCTACATTTATCCCAAATAAAAGTAACATTTGGAGAAAAACAAGCGAGTCATTCGCGAAAGTGAAAGCAAATCGTGTCTAAAAACGAAAGATATATATGTATCGCGTAATCGATCGGAAGTCATGAGTCCGTATCGGTTATTCTTCTTTTTTTTTTTTTTGTTGATATTACGAGATATGAATAAATAACGCCGAAATGTGAAAAGTGAGAAATAAAACATCTCCGAAACTTTCATCTTTAAGTCTTTTAAGTTGTAAATTACGTGTCCAAGTTGAGTGATATTTTTATTAATAAAACTTTGCGCGTGACGATAGTGCATTATTGAAATCTTTTTCGAGAGAAACTGCTGATCGCACAGAAATGTCAAGTCGCGAGATCGAAATCACAGTCTCACAGGCGATTCTCCGGCACGGAAGGCCTCTGCATCATGGAACGAACAGTGAAATTCAATCACGCTTCTCGCTAAACTACCGCTCGTAATTCGTCGGGTAATCGGATCGAGCGGAGAGAGAGAGAGAGAGAGAGAGAAAGAGGAGCATTCGTCGCGAGGTCTCGCTGGTAAAACTCACCGGCGCGGCGCCGCTGTCCGTCGTTGCACCCAATGCAAAAACCGGTTTATATCGCGCGATAATTCCCGATGCATTCGTGATGCGGCCCGGTGAGATCCTCAAAGTTCTCTTCCTTCTTCGTCCATTTTCATCGGACGACGACGCGACACCGTCGCGGCCGAATTTCACAAGCATTTCGAGATTTCTCCAAGCACGACATGATCACTCTCTCGAGTCAAGAGAATTTAATAATTTCACCGAATGGAACCCGATAATTCGATTGGACCACTGCACTGCGACACTGCGTGACAGGTCGCTCGGAAGTCTTTAGAATTCATCCAGTAGCACTCGATCTTTTCTTAAACTTTATTCAGCTTCTTTTTCGTTACAAAGAAACGACTTGTTGTTACGTCGATAATCGTTAGCTTTTCTTATTGTTAACAATATCGCTTCGCGCTGACTGTATCTTTTTATTCATTTTGTATTGTAGATATATTTTATCAAGTCACCAAGTAAGCAAACTTTTTAAGAGTAACTCCACCTACGTCAGTTTCACTTAAACATTATTAAAAGACGTTCATTTCATTTATATCTTAGGTAACGATACCAGTTTTCATCAATAATTATTAAAAGATGCAGCAACAACAACAAAAAAGTCCACAAATTCAAACTAAGTGATATATCACCGCGATTCAAAAGAAATCGAACGCGATCGCGTAGACCACGCGTGCTCTTTATCGCGCATGATAACTGATCGCGTGTTCTTTGTTCACCATCGCGTATCTTTCTTGGGAAGAGCTCCTAGTGCGCAAGAGCGATCACCGTAAACTGCGCAGATCGTTCAGACGTGTAACTCGTGACAACGAACACCTTTCTTCCTTCGTTCATTCGCAGGAGAACGAAGACGGAAGACGATTGGCTGAGGAGCGACCTGTCTGGGACAGGTATACGCACTTCGCCTCAGATACAAGGTGTAACCGAACGTACAGATCTGTATTGGGGATATCATTCCGCAGGGAAATCACTGTTTTATCAGAGCTCTAAAAATTTAGCTTTTAAGAGAAGAGTGAAGAGTCAATTATATATACACACATATATAATTTTTACCAATTATACATTTTAATTACTTATATATAATTGTTTTTTGGAGCACTTTCTGAAATATTACTTTGCGGATTTCATGAAATTTTCTAGAGTTGTGTCTAGAAATGAAGTAAGTTTATGTCGCAAAAAGTTGTATCTTACGGTTTATAAAATTATCTGACAACATACTTGTTTAATTTGTTGAGATAATTACGATGCGACAGACGCTGCAAATGCAAACTATATATTAGCATTTGAAATCCTGATAACAACGCCGTTCACGCAATTTAACTTTTAACCGCAGCAGTCTCTGATGATTCGAAACTTTTAATCGCGGGCTTTCCTCGAGTAGGAACGTGCCCAAAGAGCGCTTTTATCATAAATATTGGTTAGTTATAAGCCAACGTTAAACCGACAATATCATTTCCTCGGACACTGAGAAAAATTCAATATTTTGCCCCGTCATTGAAAAACAAATCATGTGTCATCTTGTAAATCAGTTTTATGAAACTCAAACTTGCACACATGTTAAAATTTATATTAAATCTGTAGAGTCACAACGTCTGCATATTTGCAATTGATCACATTGCAACTGTTTTCAACAATAAAAATAAAAAGTGTATCAAAATTTGTCTTTCAGTTGACAACTTTGCAACTAAATGTTGTTAAAGCGGGTCAAGTTTTCTTCTGCATTTGTGACGAAACGTCATTCGATCCCCTATTGCAGTCACGTTTATGGACAGGTATTAAAAAGTAACACCCTCGACGTCGTAAAATACCCTTTTGTCTCGTGTGGACGATATGTGTCGTAAAACGTTATCCATCATTTTATACGACTTCGCAACCTTTGCTTGTACTTTATACAGAATGTTCCCAGGTCATTCATGCACACATGCTCCCAAAGACATATATCAGCTTCGTATACATATAAAATATGAAGGTATTTGCTACAAGAAATATATGTGTTGCATTATTTCACACGAAATTGAATTCAACCAGTGAATAATTGCAATTTATAACTTTGATCGTTACGGCGGTATTACGCACGATTATCAGCGGTAACTTCGATCATAGATTACAAGCAATGAAGACGTTCGTATCGCTTGAACTTGATTAACCGCGGAAGTTGTAAACTTTACACGGATATAGAGATTAATCAATCATTGAAATCTCTGTTTCTCTTACTTATCTTATTCAAATTGTGTAAAAAGCAAAATCTCTATTGATTTGATGAATAAAAAGCGAAATTTTAATTACACACTATTTTACTTATATTTTGCAGAACTTTATTTTTTTAACTTTTCTGTCTCATGATCATTCTCTCTCTCTCTTTTTGCACGACACGATAACAAATACTCTACAAAATAAATTTATTACTATTTTCTTCGAATAAAAATAAGAATATTTCACAGATATTGTTGCTGATTTTATACTTAAAATACAAGTAGAGGAATCGAGCGTTCTGTATTATGCCTCTGAAGCGAGCTGAAGCTAATTTAATTGCAAGCATTGGAGTCCTGTCATAAAATCGTGCTACACCAAGGTTAATAATTTACAGAAAATTTACTCTTTCGCTGCCAGCAGTCTTCTTTGATTAGACGCTACCATCTAATTTATTAATTAACCTTCCTAATTGACGTTCGCGCATCCAAACGTCTTTAATTAGCAATTTTAAAGATGCGAAAAAAAATGAATATTCATTTCAAAGATAAAAAATATCATCTTTTACATTCGAATAAAACACAATGATCAGTATATTTTTATAATGTTATAATGACTTACCAATAATTGCTCTGTGTCCTTTCACTCTCCTGCCAATATTGGGTGACACCAAACTCAATCTTTCGCCTCTTGTCCCCAACAACGGACTTGGACTTCTTCTCGGAGGTACGTGTTCGACAAATAGACCATAACTGCTACCAGTACTCACGTTGTTGTTTCCACTAACAATTCCTATTCCTCCTGTCAATCCCCATTCCGCCATACTATCGATCGAACTACTTCTTGGCAGACAGGAACCCGATGTACTACAATCTCGCCTGGGGATTGATATTGCCAGACACAAAAAATTAATGAAACATGAAAAGAAACATTATTTATTATATTGAATATCAATCTTGTATCTCAAAGTTTAGGATGCGATTACATCTGGGTGTTTTACTGTCGCGAGTATCTCTCGAGAGTCAGTCACTAACTAATATATTTATCTGTCGATCAGAAGTATATGTAACTCTCGCGATAGTAAAACTCTGAAATATTTTATATCACAACCTAAAGATTTTATTCACACTTTGTAATTTTAAATTATCAATTTTGATTGTATTTGTTGTTGTAAACAAAGAGATGCGGATTCTTCTTCGACACCAGCAAAGATGAAGGTGTAATCGTGCAAGTGACGCGTTAATGTGACGAGGATCGTAAATCAGACGATCGATGCATTTGCGTAGGTGCGGTTCGCGCGAATCGCTGATGCAATTCCCGAGTGCTTTCCCTCGTTTTAAGCGTTTCCTAGCCGCGCCACCACTATCGCGTCGGTAATTTAATACAGCTCTGGACCCATATACGCGTTTATAGTATAATGAAGACGCCAGATGACTCGGAATAGAATATATATTCTAAATGCACCCACGCTTTGACAATGCAGACGAACTTTCTCATCGAATACTTATATACTTGTATGTACAGTTCCGATTATATCGTAACTATGTAGCTATATTTATATATTTGTATTTTAATCCGAGGCCAATTTACGTGGCTCACAATACTCGCGCGTTATAGAATAACGTTGAGAGTCTGTCTGAAAGCACGCCTTTAACACCAAGTTACTGTCTTTCGAACATTTGTCCGGTCTCTCAAAATTGAATTTGTTTTCGAAATACGAAGGTGTTCAGGAAAATTGCTTTTCGCTTTACGTGAAACAGTCTATACAACGCGTGGTAACGCGCGCACAGGAAATGTATCAAAGCGCTATTCATTTACACTAGATCAATAAGAACGTATGCGCTATAGTATCACTAGCTAGAAAATTGCTTCGTGTTTTGGTCATCACAGTTTTAACGAGCCTGATGCTCCTATTTGTTGAAGAAAATCAGTAACAACATTTGCGAGCAATAAGTGTAAGTGTCGCAATTGCTTTCGACAAAATACATATTGTATTAGTTATGAACAATATATTCACACATCATATTGATGTAACAAGAATATCCTTAGTAGTCATCAAATATTCCTATAGTCACGTAAAATAAATGCTCGATCATATTACAAATCACACGTGAGATATAAGAATGACATCTCACCAGACCGGGGAAATAGTGAATGATGGGGGCGTGATAAAGTGGACGCGCAGCCAAGAGGGTCGCTGGAGTCAGCTATAGTGTTTCGCGAATCTGTAGAGTAAGAGCTTAAAGAGAAAAAAAAAAAAAAAAAAACAAAATTCATTCAATTCATTCGAGTTTATTTCGTGCCTCACAATGGAGGATCGATTGTCTGGTGTTTTATTCGTCAATTCAAAGGCCAATCCAAAATTCAATTCTGCCCGAGCGAGAACACTTTGCAAAGCAAATGCCGAGAGAGCGATGATTAAGCAGTTTCGCCAGTTACGAACGTTTCTGTCGTATTGCTTCTCCGTTCGATCTGATGATATCTTTGTCCGCGTTGATTTTCCCGTAAGAGGAAACTTTCGAAACATTCGCTAAACCAAATGTGTGTTCAATGCACAGACAATTTTCATCGGTCGATCGAAATATTTTAAACGAAAGATATGAATTTTTGTTGTTTGCTTATCGTCAGAATATCGGATCACGTAGTTCTATTCTTAGATCTTGGTTTTTTTTAATGGCCGAGTCAGATGAAATCAAGTCGCCTAGTCGTTGGCACGATCGCGAAAGATAGCTTGATTTTTTCACGCACGCATACAGCGCGCGAATAAAGAACGACACAGATAATCGTTTCGGTGACATACCTCTCCCAGGAAAGCCGTCGTGGAATTTCATCGCTCGGAGTGAAGCTCGGTCGCTGGTTCAATAGCCGCGCGAGTCGGTTAAGAGGTTGCGAGCCGCCTATACTGGATGTACTCAATCTGCCGCTTCTTGCTGAATGTTCCTTGGAGGATTCTCTGTTCGCTGGACCGGCGTCGGACACACGGCGTTCTGTCATAGAGAAAATTTGACATGAAAACGTCCGCTATCGAGATACCGCCCCTTTGAGTCAATATAATAGCGAAAAATCTATGCCGCCAACTCCGTCAGCATTTTCACGAACGTTTGTTATGATCACTCGTGACAAGCCAACAATTTTGCAAAACGATATTTATCAGACGCAGCGATTGTGCAATGCATTTAGGTATTCTCGATATTAAAAAAAAAGGACAAAATAAGGATCGAGATTATATGTTGAAAAAGAAATGTTTTGTGTTGCAAGCAAAATGGTTACACAAGTAAGTTTATTTTAATCATGAAAGAGAGTAGCAAAAAAAGTGATTTTAATATTACAATGTGTTTAGAAGCGCTGCGTTTGACTTTTCATTTGAAAAAGTGCCAATATAAAAGAACTGTGTGAAAATTAAAAGGGAACGTTGTGCAAAATTTTGATAATAAGAAAATAATTGATTTGTGAGATTATTCCGAAGCATTGCGTTTTGAACATTATTCCAGATCGAGAATTTAATCAGCTTTTATTAGCGTGTGATATTAATCTCGTTATTTTCATGCGCAAACTCGCACTGTGCATTATTACAACGCGAAGTTAACACGCTATAGATCGTATTTGCAATAACGCATTATATCACGCAGATTAGTTTTGGATCTAGAAAATTGACAATTCTACGACAATCAATAGATCTATTTAGAAGTTTTGCATGCAGAAAAATCAAACAATACTTAGAAAATACTAGTATAACATGTGTAAAGATATGAAAATGGCGTAGGAACACATCATCATTTGTAAAGCGTGAACACGCGGCTGCACAGCTGCAACGTATAAAACTAAAAAGTCTTCGTCTACAACTTAACTAATAAATTTAGAATACTCTTACCTAGGGTGTCGTCCGTAAATGATATTCTCGGCGTAAGGAACTTCGTACAATAGGATACCGTGCTTCCGCGCTTCGTATTATCCGTGGACGGTGGAACAACCGATATTCCTGTTGCTACCGCTGAATGCGAGCGAAAGATGACTGTGTTAAACGTGAGAGACGTATTTCGCGCATTCTTAGCGTGTTGAACATAAATGTCTCTACTATTACTTAAAATTCTGAAATATTTCAAACTATATATCGACAAGAAATATAACTAACTTGCGGTTTTACAAAGATAATACACTGCATAGTTTTTGTACAATGAAGATACTGCATCAACAACGTGCAAAAGAGAGTATGTACAAAGTTACACATAGAACACGAGGAATATTAATTTATTATTATTTACTGTGCTTTTTACACACATTAATTTACTTACGCTAACCGCGGTACAACAGAACGGTAAAACAGAAATATTATACAAAGGATAATGCGATAGGACAACAGTAATAAATAGTAATATCGTATTTGCGCAACGCGAAAGCAGATTACCAGCGATGAAAAGATGAAAGGAGAACATTTTCAGATAACTGCGTACTTGAAACGCGAAAGAGTCTGCAAGCAACGATCGTCGTAAAGGCAAAAGAAACATTGTCGCAAGAGATGGATCTAAACGACATAGTATAACGGCAATATTTGTACAGAGAGCGTAAGACATTCGCGCGAAAACGAAGATGTAACGGTCCTACTTTATGTAACACTCACTATTATAACGAGCGTCGATTTGAGCTTGAAGTATGCTGAGGCCGGGTGCGACAATGGCCGGTAAAGTTCTGGATCTTAAAAGTGGCGCTGGACGTCCTCCAGGACCTCGCGCGGATCTGTTGTTTTCCGGTTTGCATTCTGGCACAGGCGTGCTGCAACAGAGAGAACGAATGTATTAAACAATCATCCAGTTGCTACTTCAGCTGTAATTTTGCTGTTATTTAAACGTGTATGTGTTTATTATACAAGATATCCCAACAAGGTCGAAACTCCTGAATATTTCAGAAAATATAAGTTTTACAGAAAAATGTTTCAGACAAAAGTTGTAGGGAGTTTGTTTATAACTCCTGTTGCAGTTTGTTTAAAAGGATCTGATTGTATCAGTGTGACGTTGGATGGCGCCGCCAAGGTCAGGTCAAGGTTACATCGATTTTTTTTAATAGAACTTCCTATTTTTTATTGCAAATTCTTATAGCTTAATTCAAGAGATTTCCAAAACAATCACTAAAATAAAGTTTATGTTTATCAAGTATTTTTGGAGTTATGAAGGTTAATATTAGAGTATCACCGGTATTATATAGGATTATCTCTCTCTCTCTCTCTATTGACGTTATCATTCATTTCGAATGATAACGTCATAGAATGTTAATCGTCAATAGAATGTTGCTTTATTAAAAAAAACAAAAACTGTTGAATAGGAAGTTAGGTTCTTTGTCAATTATCTGCATCATGAGCTCACAAAATTCGTTTTGATCGAAATCATCTTCGTTTAGTTCTTGTATAAGAACTAAAATTGAATTTTGTATGGATAAATTTCTTCATTTATCTATACTGACCATTTTTTGTTTTTTATACTTAGCACAGGTCTACAAAAAATAGACCGTTTTGGAGAGACCTGAATAAACAAATGTTTTTCAATGGACTTTTGGTCGCTGAAAACGAATTTAACGAAATTGGCGAAATTGGCTTACCACGTCAGATTTCCGAGAAAATTAGGATTAAATGTGCCAACATGAGCGTTTTTGGCTATATTTGTCATTATTTTGCGGTCAAACTACTTTTTTTTTGCAATTTCATTTACGTCATTAAAGTGCTATCTTTTGTCTATATGAATTTATATTTATTACGGTACGATTTTTTTTCATATACATAATTACCATATATTAAATTAGTAACTTGAAAATGATTATTACACGAAAAAAAAAGTTTTGCTGTTACATAGTCAGCAAGAAAAATGATTGAGTCTATAAAGTTTTTTGCTTCATCAACGAAATGTTCTGTTGGCAAAACAAAAATCCTTATAAACTTAGCAAATGTTTTTCTGCTGGCTGTGTAGTAACTAATTTCTTGCTATTCTAACAAATTTTTTTTTGCATGTACTTTGTGTGTGTGTATAAATGTAAAATATAAGTTTATTATTTACAGAGTAAGAAATAAATATTTCACAAGATAATTAGAATACCAAAGTGCGTGACTACGCGTTCTCGTCTAGCAAAAATATTATCTATATCTGATTTATAATGTTATGTATATATATAAAAGACATTGTACTGTATAATATATATAAATTCATATTATAAATAAAAGATAGCACTTTAATGTAGCGTAAGTAAAATTGCAGAAAATAATTTAGTTTGGCCGCAAAAAAATGGTAAATAGAGCCCAAAACGCTATTTTTACACATTTAACTTCAATTTTCTCGGAAACCTGACGTAGTAGGCTATTTTCGCCGCCGGATTCGTTTTCAGTGACCAAAAATCCATTAGAAAACACTTTATTTATTCAGATCCTAAAAATGTGTTGAACAGTGTTATTTGCGTCGGTAATTATGGTATATCTTTCAGAACAAGAATGAATATCTTTCCTAATGCGGAAATGGGTCGACAAATGATGATCGACAAAGATCTTACAGTGAAGTAAGGCAACTTTTCAACGGTACATTTCGTGAAAAAATGAAAACCTTATCTCAAAATCAACTGTTGAACGAACGATAAAGCGCTTCGAAGAAATTGGGAACGTGAGAAATCATACAATTTTAGGAAGACCACTGTCGAAGACTGTTGAAAAAAAAGCATTAAATGAGTGTTGCATAATCCTTTGTTAAAGATCAAAGACTGTCCATCCGTAAAGCGGCTTAGCAACATGACAAATTAAATGTCTTTGCAGAGAATTTTGAAACAAATTAAATTTCATCCATACAAAATTCATCATGTAAAAGAATTAAACAAAGCAACTAAATGAAGCAACTTTTGAATTAAATGCTAACGTCAATTGACATAACTGTAGATTATGGTCTGATGAAAATTCTCACTGGATACTACAGGCACACAGGATTGGGCACGTATTATACATGAGGTATTTTACATTGTATTATACTTGGTATTGTACAGTATAATACATCGCTTAGTTTTATACATATTATACTTCGTGTGGCGCCATCTCTACATCATGTGTATAGTAAATTTTTAAGTCCAACATCCATGATCCATGTTGTTAGAAATCGGTCCGAGATTTTGGTTCGAAAAATGTATAGCCAATCAACTTGCAGTTTTTAAGCGGAAAACAGCAATTTTCTTGACTACGTTAGTCAATTGTGATAGAATTTTGATGGTTAAAGAAACATCATTTCAAAACTGCAAGCAAATTGTAACTTTTGTTAAAGTTATCCAAGGAAAGACCTTTTATTTAAAGTCATGGGATATCTTGTGCAATTTAGAAGAAATAATTAATGAAGCACTACATATAATTAAAACTAAATACTCTGTCATGATTTATTCTGTAATCACAGATCAAGATTATCATACACTAAAAACTAGTGAACAAAATAATTTGTGGTTTTTNAATTGCAACTTATTCTTTGCATTATCATTAGAAAAAGTATTATGAAATGAAAATTTTGTAGATAAGGTTCGTTATCTGCTTGTTGAATTCTTAGATTTGAAAGAAGATTTATTGAAACGTGATAGAGCAACAATTATATTATCGAATACTACCTCTTGTGATAATTTGCATGATATGTATGCATCTTGTAAAAAAAATTTAGCAGCTATGAGACAAATTGTCGGCGAAAACGTATATAAATTGAAAAGAACTGTTGTCAGTATACTTTTCGACAAAACATTCGAGCAAGAATTACACGATTCTTTGGACTTGTATGGATCAATACGTTCAATTATAGAGAAATGTGAAAATTCATGTACAACATTTGCAGATATTGTTGAAGATTGGTTGACTTTAGAAACATTAAACAACAACCTCACTTATCGAATTAAGGCTAGTATTAATAAAATAATCACTCCAATTGCATTGGCAGCAAACTTTTGTCATCCAAATTATCAAGGAATTTTATGTATAATGGCCCTTACAGGATAAAGAAATTTTTGAATTTCTAGTACTTTTCTATTCTAGGCCAATCAACAAGCTTAAAAACTTTGTTGACAAATGTAATTTGCATTTCTACAAACATAATAGTATACTTCGATAAATATTATACGTTTTATACGTATTTTACCGTAAAAAACTGTAAAATGTAAAAAACTATAGATAATGCTCGAATAACCCAACCCTGCAGACATATACACAACATCCAGAAAAACTGAATGTTTGGGTAAGTTCTGGGCAGGTTCTGGGCAAAGGTATCTTAATCTTCAGTGCCAGACATAAAAAATGACCTAAAAATTGTCCAGACTAGGTCTGTGAGATCCACACGACTTTAAGTTCGAATATATCCGTAAAAAATCAATATTTTTTTTTTCAGTCTTTTTTTTTCTTAATTTAAAGATTGAAAAAATTGAACGATTCTGCGTCGATCAAAAGATTGAAAAAATCTCCAGTAGTTTTGAAGATATAAGTGTTTAAAAAAAAATTTAACAATTTAAAAAAAAGGCTTCTTGTTTAGAAATTTATAACTTTTTGTGTAATTAAGATTTTTACAACATTCTAACGCAGTTTTGTACTTGTCTTAGACTTGTTTGTACTTTCAGGCGCAAAAGTGTCTTCTAAAATTGTAAAAATAAAAAAATAAAAAACTTTTTTACTAAAAAAAAACATTTTAATGGGTTTTTTTCTTATTTGCATTTTTCTAGCGCCTAACTTTGACGTGCAATATTCTAGCAATAAATCAATATTTAGACGTATTATTTTTTTTTTAATAGAAAATTTAAACGATTTCTCTCTGTGTCGATAAAAAATAACAAATTGAAAAAATCTCTAGTAGTTTCAAAAAAACATTTGAAACGTTTCTGCGCGCCATGATCTAATAAATCGCTATAAATGTACATATATTTGGATACAATTATGAAAAAAAACAATTTTTTAATATATTTGAATTGCACAACTGAAAAAAATTTACTTACTTTTTGAAATGCCAACGTTTTGTCCAGACTTGAGCTCTCAGATTTTTTTTGCACTTCAAAATTCAAACTTCGCAAAGCTAGTAAACGAAAGACGCTGTCAAAGATTTCTACCATTGTCTAAGGCCTAAAAGTTTTTTTTCATAGCCTTCAGATGTCGCGCTAAATTAATGCCTAATAGAGACGCCGGTTTAAAATTTTTTGGATGGATCTCGGAGGCCTATATCTGGCACTGAAGAATTAAACAATAGATTGATCGGGCCATTTTTTATTGAAAGCAATTTGACATCAGCGAAATATGAAAATATGCTGCAGAATCAGATACTCCCGGCAACACAAGCACTAATAGGTGAAAACTTTGATCAAATATGGTTTCACCAGGACGGTGCAGCACCACATTACGAAAGAGAAGCTTGTAATTATTTGAACAGAGTTTTCCCTAACCGGTGGATTGGCAGAAGAGAGAGGATTGAGTGACCACCACAATCGCCAGATTTATCGCCACTCAAATACTTTGTATGGGGTCATGTAAAAAGCAGAGTATATAAAACGAAAGTATGAAATCTAGAGGATATTTGTCATCGAATCCTGAAGAAAGTGCACTAATCGCACTTTTATTAGAAATGCCGTGACAGTTTTTATGATCGAATAGCACAATGTCAAACAGTGAATACACATTTCGAACATTTATTATAATAAATGAGCATCCACAAAATGTGTTCACTGCCGATTATCTTCCAGGTCCCCAAATCTCCGATTTTGGTTGGGTCTTTGGTTTTGCTGGCTGGATCCATGACCGATCTCAGTTGGCTGGATTCATAATCGATCTTGCCTTAGTTGGTTGGATCACATACACAAGAGGTGTAAATTTAACTTCTATGTAGTACACCTTGGATAATGCTAATATCGGCGGTACTCTTTAAATATAATATTCAATCTTCATAAAAAATACATAATGAAAATAAATTTCATTATGTTTTGGAAGCTCTTGAATTAAGCTATAAAAATCTGCAATAAAAAATAGGAAGTTTCATTTAAAAAAATCAATGTGACCTTGACCTGACTTTGGCGGCACCACCTAAGGTCACACTGATACAATCAGCAAATTGATTCTCTTAAGGTTGTATTCAGGGTAAGATCTCAGTCAAAAGTTTAAGAAACATAGCGTAAACCGAACCTATTTTAATATTTAGATAGTAATTGTTTGCTGGAAAAGTATTATTTGTACTAAAATAAGTTAAAAAAACTATTTATTATACTTTTAATAACTACGGAAAAGTTTTTACGTATATTTTGTGCCATTTTGATGTTCACTTTTGATATTTTTGAATAAGATTATACCCTACGTGCAACGTAAGATAAATGAAAAACTGGAAATGTATTAATCATAAAAGGTTATCAAAACGTAACAATTGAGGTATAAAATTACAAATATAATTGTTTTATGTATATTAAATATATATTTTTATTAATTTTAGCAAAATATAAATTTATATTTTATGTGATATTCTCGAAATGACTACTTTTTCAAGTGGAATTTGTTTTTAAGATATTTATTAACAACTGCAAAAAGTTTCAAAATTATGGCATATCTACATCTACAGTTATTTTGTAATTTATATCAGAATATCGTGAAATCCCATAAGAACTCGTGTTAAATTAAAATCTAACTAACTTTTTAACAAGGCTCGCAAAGAAGGTGAAATTGTGCACAATTTCTTTTTTTAATATTATCTACTGACTGGCAAATTTCGAATAATCTGGCATATCTTTTATCTTATCTTGAATACAACCTTAAACCCTACAACTTTTGTCTAAAACATTTTTCTGTAAAACTTATATTTTCTGAAATATTCAGGAGTCCCGACCTTTTTGGGATATCCTGTATGTTTATTGTACATCGCGTTTATTGACGTTGATAAACTAAATTAATATTGTGAGTTATGAATTGATTATAGTTGTATAAACCATGCTCACAATTACCAAATGTAATCGTTTCCATCTTGCTACGATGTGTATTAGTCTATTTCTATATGAAACATACAAATAATTTTGTAATCTATTAGATTAACGCGATATAATCTCGACGTAAATTAGATCAACAATAATCTGTTTTATCGTGATTAATCTGTCGTATCAGTTTTTTCTTTCCATTAATTTGCGTTTGCTCAAATGACGCGCAATTTTTGCTCTACAAATATAATTATCTATTGAACTTCAGTTGCATGCCTTCACACGTATTCTCAAAGCTCAAATTTCAATTTTTGTCTGCTGTCAAATGCGATACGTCGGTAAACGTTTCTTACATTATTACGTAAGGAAGTCGTAGTTTGTGTGGAATACGTCTCATTTTTTTCAAAGGACGGCAATTCCATGACAAAATTTTAGCACAACACTTGAATTACGATTTTTCGGAAATTCACTTTTTAGTCAATTTCGCACTCTCAAGAGAGGTATATTGCGCGAACCAATATTTCTCTGGACTTTCTGTCTCTAAAAATATTTTTCAAGAATTTTTCAATTTAAGTTGTCGTATCTTCGCGTTGTTTTATGAAAACTTTGCAATTTTCGTGATATAGAAAACACCGAAACATAAAAGAAGAATTATTTGGCTCTGCGCGTGTACAGTAAAGGATTAAAAGAGCCAAACCAAGAACTGGAGTGACACACATTCGTTCATACTGTGAACCAATGTGTCTCACACTACGTTCTATCTGTCAAAAGCACCGGGTCTTCTTTCTTAAACAGAGAAAGACAAATATTGATATAACCAAGTCTTTTGAGTTTGTCCGAGGTAAAAGTACAAGTGAATTTTGTGTATCTGCAGTGATATGTTTCGCGGAGTTCTTGATTGTAGCACTCATCGAACTTATTTGCTTGCAAGTTTGTTTCGTTTTTTTTTTTTTTTTTTTTCAATTACCTCAGATGTTTTCCATTCTCTCTTTTGAATGAAAATTTTTCTAATAATTTTTTCTAAAATACTTATTAGATACATAACAAACGTGACAAATGTACACTAAATGTCGATATAGTATATAGGGTACTTCACTTGAGTCTTCACGATATTATATACATATATATATATATATATACCAACAAAATAAGATAAAAGTAACTCACACAAATAACTTACAAAATTCTTTTGATGTATAATATCATTGTGAAATTATAATCACTTTTATGGCGTACGTAAATTCAACCTACAAAATGTAAAATGTACAAGTATCGTGGGACTTCTCACACAGTCCGATCTTTGAAAGTTTTTACAAGAATTAAAATTGCTCCCAAGGTAGTGATACACCTATCGCAGTCTGAGAAGCAAAGTTAACCGAGGTTATATTTTCTCGAGCAGATGAAATGATGCGCGAAAATGCAGCAAGTATATAACCAATTTTTATATATTTATATATTTTTATATATTTATTTTAGTGCATACTTTTTAATATAGAAAATGTATAATCAATACACGGGGTATATACATTTCAGAATAAAATTTATATCGCACAGAATACTTTTCTCTATTTCATTCATCTATTTATCTATTTTAACCCTGTTGGAAAAACAACACAAGAGTAACACTTACAAAATTGAAAAGATAAATTTTGACGATTTTTGATAAAAGTCATACGGAAAATGACAGCGAGAAGATTAAGTATATATCAGCAAAATTAACAAGAGTGAGAAAAAGGAGGGAAAAGATAGAGAATTGCTATGAAGCAATACAGAATTAAATCAGTTTACTTTAATGACGAAGTAAAGAGGGCGATAAAACTTCAGAGAAGTTGCGATCTCTTCGAAAAAAATATGATCACTCTTGGAATAGAATAAAAACGGCGGAAGAAGGCATAGAAATCTAATTGGACTGCACGTTATCGAAAAACGATGAGGACGAGGTAAATGGCACGACCTTGATAAGCCACGGGTAACGCCCAGGTCTCTTTAACTTATGAGACTTATAGAAGACACACACAATCACACGAAAATGAGATTACGACGCCTTGAGATGACAATGCAAACAGAAATAATTGCTAATTCGTAAATCCGGTTACATTCTAGAAAAATGGAACATCTTTACTGAAGGAAAAATAGAATGCTATTATATAAATACAGAAAGATTCATTATTATTATACGTAAAAAAATATTTATATCTTTGCTTGCTCATATACTTCAACATAATGTAACAAAGAAGATAGTTTTCACTTACTTTATCTCTCTTTTCGTTAACTTGAAAGGCATGAAATATCTCAATGAAATTGCCTCAAGACAATTATTTACCTCCGAATGCCGTGTTTTTTTCGTGTTTGTTGCACGGCGCGATACAAAAGTCGAGCGGTTGTCCATGCGAGGATATATCCGATCGTGTGTAGCAGGAAGGAACATGAGTCAACAAAAAGTTTTCTAGCGTCCCGATGTGGGGGCTGAATACTTTTCAATCGACATTTCATTGTGCGAGAATAGAAGGCGTTTAGCTCGATACAATAAACAATGAAAAAGATTAGAAAAAAAAATTGTCAATCAAAAATACTTTACTTATGTATTTTTTTTATAAATATTTTATAAATAAGAATAGGGATCTTGAAAACTTAGAAAGTACCTTAAAAAATTCATTTCTCTAATTATCTTTCAACTAACAATCCTGATGAAAATCCATCATAAAATTTTTAAAACCACGCAAATCACGCAATTCTATTTTTTCATAATCTCATAATTAATATTGGAAAGATACCATTTTTTTCTTCTTTTTTTTTTTTATAGTTTTAATGAGTTCAAAGAATAGAGTTATTTTTACATTATATTATGTAATAATTGAAAACAAATTTCTATTGAAATTGGAACACGGTTATTATGTTGAATGATAAAAGAAAGGTATCACTTTTTGTGGACACCTATTGTACTTGTATCTTTAAAAAGAAAAAAGAAAAAAAAAGAGAAGGGACTATGAAAAAAATATGATCTTTTGGCGTGGTTTCACCTCTGACTTTCCTGAAGTCTCAGTTACACTTTGACCCTTTTTGACTGTAATTTCTGGATCAGTGAATCTGCTTTTGAAATAGGTATTGGAGCGTAGCGTTTATTTCTTCGATTTTCTGCAATCGAAAAATCACAGAATCTTGCTACAGAACGAATTTTCTATTGATATTCATTTATCTAAAGATAAATAAATGAGGAAAACTTGACAAATATTGTGGAGTCACTAAAATGTTTTTCGTAATTAATTTATACATAGCGTGATTAGTATAAAATATAAGTTAATAGTTTGTAACCAAAGTAGTTTTGCTCTTCTCCTCTTGTTGCGTTGTTTTATTTCGAGAGTTTATATGGAACAAACGTGTCTATTATGCACACGTTATTGTGATTTATTCTTGCGTGGGAATACAAAAATAAAATAAGAAAATTGTCTTAAAACCTCACATCGTAATATTACCAAGTTAGACGCATAGCTAGCAATTTCGTGAAATTAGAATTGCACGTTTTGCATGACACACATGGCTGGCGTGTCGTGGAACTTCTCGTGTGCATTACGTGCCACAGGGTCAAACGTAAATTTAAGAGGGTGTTGGTACGAAGTGGAACAATGGTCCGGAAACGCGCGTCGCGAATGCTTTGCATTGGCGCAGTAAATTCGCCAGTAACGAACGACCGAGCGCTGAAAATGCAAATTTATGACGCGTTGTACTATCAGTACGCATTTAACGTGATCAGATCTGAAATTCACATTTGTCATAACGTTCTCTCCTTATTATTTCCCACCACGAAGATTAGACTTTCTAACAAAAATAGATTTTTTCGTCATGAAAAAGAAACAAATGTATGAAAAACAAATTATATTTTTCAAATCGCTTTGTTTTACTGACATCTTAAGGATATTTTAATATATTCTTTTCTTTTTACAAAACATTTTTCAAATAAGATTGACAACTATTTGTAATAGCTGGTTGTAATAGTTGATTGTCGCACATTGCGCAATAAGAAAAAATGTTTTTTGGAATCTATATGTAGTGAATAAACGCGATTTAATCTCAAAAAAGTTGAACAATAGTTGAAAAAAAATTAATATTTATTTTGAGTTATAGTTACATACGTGTCAACTTGTTTGTTATTGCAAAATCTATCTCATAGGGAGACTGCAGTAAACGAGTGAAAAATTGTTTGAAAGATTTATTCCGAAAAAACTTAGTCGGTAATCATGGAGTTTTAGTGCATTTAATCTCCATATTTTTCTATTAAAAACATGTCAGATCTTGTTTTTTGAAATTGGTATAAAAGTTCTTTGTGACAAACGCGCGTGATAGTGGTGTGTCCGTGACCTTCGTTGAAAACATCGACTTCGTCAACTTTTCTCAACTCGTTTGCTATTACATAAAGAGAGAGAGAGAGAGAGAGAGAGAGAGAGAGAGAGAGAGAG